>NC_083241.1:7512678-7695178 GCF_032191835.1 Heteronotia binoei | reverse complement strand
ACCACTACACCAAACTGGCTCTCGTTACGTTCGGCCTCCCAACATCTGATGGTCATCCCCGGCCCAAGAGACGCCCGGCTTGCCTCAACTAGGACCAGGGCTTTTTCAGTCCTGGCCCCAACCTTGTGGAATCAGCTCCCTACAGAGATCCGGGCCCAACCTGGTCTATTAGCCTCCTGTAGGGGCTGTAAAATGGAGCTGTTCCACCAGGCTTTTAGTTGAGACTGTGGGCGTCTATTCTTGATCTCTTTTTGATTTGGTTGGCCTCCCCTGTCGGCACTGTCACTTGTGCTATACAACGGAATAATATCTGCCATCTCTATGGGATAACATCTTGTCATGATATGAGACAGCTGGGCTGGGCAATATTGTGATGATGTGGAAAATTTTCTGACTGCTGTTGAGTTGTTCGTTTATAAGTTGTTTTATTGTAGCTTGTACTCCACCCTGAGCCCTACGGGGAATGGGCAGAATAGAAATATACTAAATAAATAACCCCTGGACTGCAACAACAGTTTCAAGTCAAGCGCTTTCAAATTATCTGAATTGTCTGAACGGCCTAGCAAAACAATTCAAAACCCAATTCTCTGCACAGGTTCAAAGAACCACATCACAGCCCAAAGTCCTTGTGGCTGCCTGGTTGTTCCAGACAGATAAACCTAAGACAACGACGAAGGGTGACGAAGGGCGACAAAGATGGTGAGGGGTCTGGAGATCAAGTCCTATGAGGAAAAGTTGAAGGAGCTGGGCATGTTTAGGAGCTGGAGAGGAGGCGGCTGAGAGGTGATAGGATCACCATCTTCAAGTACTTGAAGGGCTGTCATTATAGAGGATGGTATGGCATTGTTTTCTGTGACCCCAGAAGGTAGGACCAGAACCAATGGGTTGAAATTAAATCAGAAGAGTTTCCGGCTCAACATTAGGAAGAACTTCCTGACCATTAGAGCGATTCCTCAGTGGAACAGGCTTCCTCGGGAGGTGGTGGGCTCTCCTTCATTGGAGGTTTCTCAACAGAGGCTAGATGGCCATCTGACAGCAATGAAGATCCTGTGAATTTAGGGGGAGGTGTTTGTGAGTTTCCTGCATTGTGCAGGGGGTTGGACTAAATGACCCTGGAGGTCCCTTCCAACTCTATGATTCGATGACAAAAAAAAGTCCCACTTGCTATGGGTATTTGGGAATAAGGTGGCATTTGCAGTAGAATTCAAAATGGGTCTGTCATTCATGTGAGTCTTTGTTTTTAAAAAAAATAAAAGACACAATCCAGGAAATTCTGAGCTGAGAAGGAAATTGTAAAATAATCCATCCGTTGTTTTTATGGCTCTCAGCATTCTCGGCCGGATCAAACAAGTGAGCCAACCAGTCGCCAAGTCCTGCCTCCAAAGAAATCTCGCCGTTGCACATTGCTGCAGTTTGTGAGAAAACAGTTCACTTTGCCGCCCTTGCAGGAAGCGGCCTTAAGGCCTTCATGTTCGTGCGACGATGTGCCAACCAATCTTAAACCCCTTATCTCAGGAAAAGAAATATCACACTGCCTTTTGCATAGAGCAACAGTTGCAATCAATGCTCCCTCTAAACTGTGGAGTTCTGTGAGCAAAAGGTTCTGCTTTGCGGGCCGAAGTTTTACGCTCTGCAGCATAAATTAGTTTGCTTAGGAACAGCCTTCCTTTCCTGAGCAAAGGCAAAAATGTGTGAGACAGAGGCTAAAAATCTGTGAGCTAGCTAAGGTTGCCAGGTCCCCCGCAGCCTCCAGCAAGTGACTGTTTAATCCCGGAAGCTCCCAGATTTGGGATTTTTCCCTCCCAAATTGCTAGAGCGTCTGGGAAAACCATAGAGTTTTCCCAGAAGCTCCTAGAGCGGCAGGTGTGCGACGTCATCAGCGCGATGACTTCACTGCGAGTGACATCATATCAGAGAGCATCCCCACCACTGGCCCAAGCCCGGGGACCTCCAAGGCAGCCCTAGAGCTAGTTCACACTGACTCAGCTTAGTAATAAACTAACTGGTTGTTTGGTAGGCTTCCCAACCCCCCCGCCCTGCCGGGAGACCCCTGGGTTAGCAGCCTAATCCCCCGCTCCCTAAAAATCTGATAGCAGGGGTGGGGGGGTGGAACGGCGTCGTGTCTCTTTCCCTGCCTGGCTTCAGGCTTCTCCCTTCCTCCGAGTTACAAAGACCCGCCCACCGCCGGCCTGCTATTCGCTCCAGTCTGGCCTCCCTTCACGAGGTGCATGCTGGGACTTGTAGTCCTTGCAGCCTCTCACGTCTGCTGAGCATTATTTTCTATGTGGAGATTGATTCTCATAGGGTATAATGGGGAATTGATGTGGAGGTTTCGAGGGCTCTGGGGGAGCTGTTTTTTGAGGTAGAGGCACCAATTTTTCAGTATAGTATCTAGTGACTCTCCCCAAAGTATCTCCCAAGTTTCAAAACGATTGGACCAGGGGGTCCCATTCTATGAGCCCCAAAAGAAGGCGCCCCTATCCTTCATTATTTCCTATGGAAGGAAGACATTTAAAAAGGTGCGGCTCCTTTAAATGTGATGGCCAGAACTCCCTTGGAGTTCAATGATGCTTGTCACACCCTTGTTCCTGGCTTTGCCCTGATGTCTCCTGGCTCCACCCCCAAAGTCCCCAGATATTTCTTGAATTGGACTTGGCAACCCTATTGTTTGGGTTTCCCAAAGTGGTTTCCCACTTTGAGAACTTCCCTAAAAAACAGTTCTCTTTTTCCCAGAATGGGCGTTGGGAATTGTGTCCTGAGTCACTGGTTCTTGTTTAGGTTTAACAGATATTTTCAGCTGCCCGAGGCTTTAAAAAACAAGCAAACACTTTCTCTATAGCGTCTTACATACCAACTGGGAGATGGTAACAGGAAACCTCTGGCTGGAGTCATTGTCAGCAAGAGCTGCCAACGGGTAAGGGGGGAAAACAACCCAGAGTCTATTGTTTCTTTCTGTTTACACCCTGTTGCCAAAAACTCCAAAAAACTTCAGTGACCGTTTCCAAGTGGATTTGGCCATTTCATGCAGTAAAACCCCTTTGCGAAATGCACTGAAAGCTGATTGATTTAGTGCCCTAGTCTCCCAGGAGGAATTAAACCAGGGCCTTTTTTGTAGCAGGAACTTCTTTGCATATTAGGCCGTGCATCCCGATGTAGCCAATCCTCCTGGAGCTTACAGTAGGCCCTGTACAACGAGCCCTGTAAGGAATTCTAGCAGGACCTCCTTTGCCTATTAGGCCACACCCCCTGATGCAGCCAATCCTCCTGGAGCTTCCAGTAGGCCCTGTACAAAGAGCCCTGTAAGGAATTCTAGCAGGACCTCCTTTGCCTATTAGGCCACACCCCCTGATGCAGCCAATCCTCCTGGAGCTTACAGTAGGCCCTGTACAAAGAGCCCTGTAAGGAATTCTAGCAGGACCTCCTTTGCCTATTAGGCCACACCCCCTGATGCAGCCAATCCTCCTGGAGCTTCCAGTAGGCCCTGTACGAAGAGCCCTGTAAGGAATTCTAGCAGGACCTCTTTTGCCTATTAGGCCACACACCCCTGATGTAGCCAACCCTTCTGGAGCTTCCAGTAGGCCCTGTAAGAAGAGCCCTGAAAGCTCTTGGAGGATTGGCTACATCAGGGGGATGTGGCCTAATATGCAAAAGAGTTCCTGCTACAAAAAAAAAAAAGCCCTGAACTAAATTATTTTGGTTCGGGCATTCCAGTCTGTCTACACTATGCTAATTTGCCAGCCCCCCCGCAGGGGAACACATTGTCCCAGGACCGAATAGAAGCAGAGCCTTCCTTGGTGGTCTCCCTTCCAAGACTTATGGCAACCCCACCAAGGGGCTTTCATGGCAAGGGATTAAGCAGAGGTGGCCTTTCTCTGCAGATTCTTCCTTGGTGGTCTCCCGTCCAAGTACTAATCCTGCTTAGCTTCCAACCGCCGGTGAGCCCAGCTAAGGGCTTTCAAAGTGAGTGAGAAGCAGAGGTGGTTGGCCATTGTCTTCCTCTGCAGAGTCTTCCTTGGTGGTCTCCCATCCAAGACTTACGGTGACCCCAGCAAGGGGCTTCCAAGGTAAGTGAGAAGCAGAGGTGGTTGGCCATTGCCTTCCTCTGCAGAGTCTTCCTTGGTGGTCTCCCATCCAAGACTTACGGTGACCCCAGCAAGGGGCTTTCAAAGTGAGTGAGAAGGAGAGGTGGTTGGTCATTGTCTTCCTCTGCAGAGTCTTCCTTGGTGGTCTCCCATCCAAGACTTACGGTGACCCCAGCAACGGGCTTTCAAAGTGAGTGAGAAGGAGAGGTGGTTGGTCATTGTCTTCCTCTGCAGAGTCTTCCTTGGTGGTCTCCCATCCAAGACTTACGGTGACCCCAGCAAGGGGCTTCCAAGGTAAGTGAGAAGCAGAGGTGGTTGGCCAGTGCCTTCCTCTGCAGAGTCTTCCTTGGTGGTCTCCCATCCAAGACTTACGGTGACCCCAGCAAGGGGCTTTCAAAGTGAATGAGAAGCAGAGGTGGTTGGCCATTGTCTCCCTCTGCAGAGGCTTCCTTGGTGGTCTCCCAACCAAGACTTATAGTGACCCCAGCAGGGGGCTTTCAAAGTGAGTGAGAAGCAGAGGTGGTTGGCCATTTCCTACTTCTGCAGAGTCTTCTTCGGTGGTCTTTCATCCAAGCCGTACAGCAACCCCAGCAAGGGGCTGTCAAGGCGAGTGAAAGGTAGAAGTGGTTTGCCATTTGTAGAGCCTTCCTTGGTGGTCTCCCATGCAACTGCTGATACACAGGAACCTCCCTGATCTTTAGATGTACATAAATGCCATCAAGTTGCAGCCAACATACGGTAACCCCAGAAAAGGGGGGGGTTTTTTAAGGCAAGTGATTTAAGTAGAGGTGGCTAGCCATTGCCTCCTTCTCACTGCCCACTTTCTCAATATTGAGGACTGCTTGCCATTCCATCCTATTGTCTGATGAAGTGTGCTTCTAGCTCACGAAAGCTTCTGTTCTGAATAAAGCTTTGTCGGTCTTAAAGGTGCAGCTGGACTCTTGTTTCGTTCTGCTGCTTCGGACGAACACGGCTGCCCACCTGGAGCCTTCCTCTGCAGAGTCTTCCTTGGTGGTCTCCCTTCCAAGGATCAACTCATGACCCAAATGGCTGGCAATCGGTTTTCCACCGGCAGCATCAACTGCCGGGAAAAGGAACCGACTGACTGAGGAGGCCAGAGCCTTGCGGGACCTTGCCCAGTTCTACAAGGCTTGTAAGATGACACTGTTCCAGTTTGCATCGAACTGAAATGCTGACCACCGCCACCGAGATGCTAGATCCAATGGATGCTAAGATCATTAAACGCCATCTTAAATCTGTATCGAAACTAGCACCAAATTATTTTTAAACTGTTTAATGCTTTTAATAAGAGCCCCGTGGTGCAGAGTGGTAAAGCTGCAGTACTGCAGTCCTAAGCACTGCTCACGACCTGAGTTCGATCCCGGCAGAAGCTGGGTTCAGGTAGCCAGCTCCAGGTTGACCAAGCCTTCCATCCTTCCGAGGTCGGTAAAATGAGTACCCAGTTTGCTGGAGGGAAAGTGTAGATGACTGGGGAAGGCAATGGCAAACCACCCCATAAAAAGTCTGCCGTGAAAGCGTTGTGAAAGCAACGTCACCCCAGAGTCGGAAACGACCGGTGCTTGCACAGGGGACTACCTTGACCTTTTCTAATGCTTTTAATGTAATTTTTTAATTGTAAACTATGTATTGTGGTCCACCCTGAGCCTGTTTTGGTGGGGAGGGCGGGATATAAATCCAAATAAATAAATTAATAAATAAATAAATCTTCGTGCTTGCTGTCAAGCATCGATATTTCTCAATAATCAAGCTCTTGTTCTTTAATCAAAAGTTGCTTTATTGTTGAAACTCCATAGCGTGTCCAAGGACAGACTCCTTGGAAGTAACGACATACATAGCATTGCATAGTAATTTATAGGCATGCTTCAAAGGGATAGGTTACAGATAACTTCAAAAGAATAACATAAATATGCAAATTGAATTGAGGGTTCAAAGGCTACTCACTAGTATCTCTTTATGACTAAGGAATGTCAGCTAATAAAAACATCTCCCTTTCTCACACATTCTCTGAGAGCCGATAAGACATGGCGGTGTGAATCTGGGGGAGAGGCACTCTACACCGTTAACACAAGGTTACTCTAAACATCCTGCAGATGGATTTATTATGCACCCTTTGGTTAGACAGAGAAAACAGGAGGAGGGGGAAGGAGCATGAGGAGTGTTCTGCTTTGCATCTGGCTTTTCGGCTAAACACCATTAGAAATAGCATATAGAAATGGCGTGCTTGACACTTGCAGAGTTTCACCAAAACTGGATGCACACCTACTTGGCAACCATTGAACCAAACAGGCTGGATAAACAGTTTTGGGTCCAAGTGACACCTAAGTTAGTTTGATCATCAGACCATCGGAGACAAAATTCACCATATCCTTAATCCTAACCCAATGTACACCCTGTAAAATTCACTGAAGTCAATGGGATGCAGATATCCTTGGGATTTGCACTGAAGGATTCTGATGGGTGCACCACATTGGCTCTCCCAACTTTTTTGAACCGATTGAAACAGGAAGTCTTTTCATGTAGATTTCCCAGGATTTCAAGGGTCCGTTCTGAAATAAAAAATGTTATCTTTCTCATTTTAAATGTTTTCACTTGAACCTAGACTGGGATTTTCCTGGCAGAAAGCCAGTCTGGTGTAGTAGTTAAGTGCACGGACTCTTATCTGGGAGAACCGGGTTTGATTCCCCACTCCTCCACGTGCAGCTGCAGGAATGACCTTGGGTCAGCCATACCTCTCGTAGGAATTGTCCTTGAAAGTGCAGCTTCTGGGAGAGCCCTCTCAGCCCCACAGCTTCCGGGAGAGCCCTCACAGGGTGTCTGTTTTGGGGGAGGAAGGTAAAGGAGATTGTGAGCTGCTCTGAGACACTGGGATTCAGAGTGGAGGGCAGAATATAAATCCAATGTTGTCTTCTTCTTCTTCTTCTTCTTCTTCTTCTTCTTCTTCTTCTTCTTCTTCTTCTTCTTCTTCTTCTTCTTCTCTGGAGTGGACTTTCTCTTCAGTATCCCAGACCTCTTTTTGATGCTGGGCACAAAGTTCTCCATAACTTCAACATAATCTCCTCCTCCTTTTTCTTCCTAGAGTGAAGACCTTGTCACCAAGTGAATCTTCGAAAAAGCACTTGAAGAATGAACATAAAGTTGACATAAAGTCGATGTCGGTAACCTTTTACTTGGAACTCCATCCTTTGAGCAGAACTGCAAAAGAAGGGAGGGACCATCTGTCTTCTGCCAAGCTCTGGACCGATGGGCATATTAATCTTGATAGAAAGAGCCCTTCTCACAATGTGACTCCAAAGCAGAGTGATTTATTGAAAGGGATGTTCAAATTCTATTTGGGCTGGTGCCATTTTTCTTCCTTGGAAAGTAATTGGGGAGGGGAGACAGGGAAATCTTGAAATTTGCTCCCGAGTCTTTATCCTTCCAGTTGTCGCCCATGCAAAGATAAAATGCGCTTGAGGTTTGATCCGTCAGTGCTCAGCAACCCACAAAGGCCAAGCTAGTAAAAATTGTTTCACGCCCACTTTGGTCTGTTGTTGAGATTGCTGGTATTGAACGACTGCAACTTTTAAGAGCTAATTTTTCAGAAAAAGAGGAAATACCCCACTCCATTGCGTGACTGCTGGATAGGGGTACCAATTCTTGATAATGAAATTCCTGGAGATTTGAGGTGGAGCTTGAGGAAGGGAGAGTTTAGGGGAGCGGGGGGGAAAGAATCCATAAATTTAGCTGTAAAAGAAGCATACCATATTGTCAACCCTCTAAAGCAGCCATTTTCTCCAGAGCAGGGGTAGCCAAACTGTGGCTCGGGAGCCACATGTGGCTCTTTCACACATGTTGTGTGGCTTTCAAAGTCCCCACCACCCCAGTGGGCCAGCTTGAAGAAGACATTTCTCGCTTTAAATCACTTCTCCAAGTCAAGCCAGCAGGCAGCTTGGAGAATTCATTTAAAGTTAAAGTTGCTTTCTTACCACCTTTCCCTCCCTCCCCCATCTATTTTCCTTCCTTCCTTCCTTCCTTCCTTCCTTCCTTCCTTCCTTCCTTCCTTCCTTCCTTCCTTCCTTCCTTCCTTCCTTCCTTCCTTCCTTCCTTCCTTCCTTCCTTCCTTCCTTCCTTCCTTCCTTCCCTCCCTCCCTCCTTCCTTCCTTCCTTCCTTCCTTCCTTCCTTCCTTCCTTCCTTCCTTCCTTCCTTCCTTCCTTCCTTCCTTCCTTCCTTCCTTCCTTCCTTCCTTCCTTCCTTCCCTGCAGCTCTCAAACAACAAACGTTCGTGTCTTGCGGCTCTCAAACATCTGATGTTTATTCTATGTGGCTCTTATGATAAGCAAGTTTGGCCACAACTGGAAATTCTTCCTCGGGACTGTCCTTAACAAAAAGCATCCTTGGAGGATTCAAGGACAGACTTGTCAGCTCCAGGTTGGAAATTTTGTGGAGATTCAAGGGGTGGCACCTGGGCCGGATAGGGTTTGGGGGAGAGAGGGGCCTCAGTGGGATATAATGCCATACAGTTAGGCCTGCCAATCCCCATGTGGGGACAGGGGATCCCCCGGTTTGGAGGCCCTCCCCACGCTTCAGGGTCATCAGAAAATGGGGAGGGGTGAGGGAAATGTCTGCTGGGCACTCCATTATTCCCTACAGAGACCAATTTCCATGGGGTATAATGGAGAATTGTTCTGCAGGTATCTGGGGCTCTGGGGGAGATGTTTTTTTGAGGCAGAGGCACCAAATTTGCAGCAAAGCGTCCAGTTCCTCTCTTCAAAACACTCTCCAAGTTTCAAAAAGATCAGACCGGGGTCCAATTCTATGAGTCCCAAAAGAAGGTGCCCCTATCCTTCATTATTTCCAGTGGAGGGAAGGCATTTAAAAGGTGTGCGGTCCCTTTAAATGTGATGGCCAGAACTCCCTTTGGAGTTCAATTATGCTTGTGACACTCTTGCTCCTGGCTCCACCCCCAAAGTCTCCTGGCTCCACCCCCAAAGTCCCCAGATATTTCTTGAATTGGACTTGGCAACCCTACATACAGTCCACCTTCCGCATTATCCACTTTCTCCTCAGGAACTGATCTCTGTAGTCTTGAGATCAACTGTAGTTCTGGGAAATCTCCAGACCCCACCTGGAAGTAGGCAAGCTTAAAAGTTTGAGTGAATTTTTGGGGAATAAAAGTTCTCACATACAAACCCAGCTCCTTTTTGGCTCACAAGTAAAATGTTACAGGGCTCTATGTCTTTCCCCTTAAGATTCTGTGAGAAAGGCTAGGATTGCCAGCCTCCAGCTGGTACCTGAAGATCAGGTTGCCAAATCCAGTTCAAGAAATATCTGGAGACTTTGGGGGTGGAGCCAGGAGACATTGGGGTGGAGCCAGGAGCAAGGTTGGGACAAGCATAACTGACCTCCAAAGGGAGTTCTAGCCATCACATTGAAAGGGACTGCACACATTATTTCCTCCATTGGAAATAATGAAGGATAGGGACACCTTCTGTTGGGTCTCATAGAATTGGACCCTCTGCTCCAATCCTTTTGAAACTTGGAGGATATTTTGGGAGGAGGCACTGGATGCTATGTTGAAAATTTGGTTCCTCTACCTAAAAACACAGGGCCCCTCCAGAGCCCCAGATACTCACGGATCAATTATCCACTATACCCTATGGGAATCAGTCTCCATAGGGAATAATGGAGTACCCAGCAGACATTTCCCTGCCCCCCCCACTTTCTGAGGACCCTGAAGTGGGGGGAGGCCTTCAAACTGGGGGATCCCCGGTCCCCATTTGGGGACTGTCAACCCTACCTGGTATTGCCACTGATTTCCAGGCTACAAAGAAAATGGCCGCTTGGGGAGGTGGACTCTATGGGCTTGATACCCCACTGAAGTCCCTCCCCTCCCCAAACCCCGCCCTCCTCAGGCTCCACCCCCAAAAGCTCCAAGTTCTTCCCAACCTGGAGTTGGCAACCCTAAAGCCAGAGTATAAATGAAGTAAAAGAAGGAATACATTTCCCTGAGGGGAAAAAATCCATTAGGGGAAACAGCTGGAGGAGAAAGGGTTAAGCCAGGGGTGTCAAACATCTGTCCCGGAGGCCAAATCAGGCCCCTGGAGGGCTCCTATCAGGCCCCTGAGCTACTGGCTGTCATCTGCTTCCTTCTCCCTCTCTCTTGCTTCCTTCTGCATCACAGCTTGCTTTGCAAGGCTTGCTCAGTGTAGTGTATCAGTAAATAATATGCGACCGGGCGCAGGGGCAACTGGGCCGTCCCAGAAGCCCCAGCGCAGGGCGTGAATTCCCCGCCAATCAATAGCTGTGGCGGGAAGTTCAACGGGTCAGGATTGGCCTGACCAACCCCGTAGGCTGTACCGGGGATTGTATATAAGTGGGACCCGGCCCGCGTGTTGATCATCTTGCAACGTGCTCCTAATAAACAATGTTGCCCTACTCTCGTCTCCGCTTCGAGCACGTTACACTGGCGACGAGGATGGGATACTAGCCTTATCGGCTACGACGGAGATCTTGGGCAACGAACGACCGGTCACGACCGCCGCTGCCACCATGGCCAACCAGGGCAGAATCACCGGCTACCTCGAACCCTTCGACCCTGCAAATCCAGAGGGCTGGGAGTCCTACTCGGAACGGGTCGAGTTCTACCTCCGGGCCAACAAGATCACCGACGCCGGAGCAAAGAGGGATGTTCTCCTGAGCGTATGCGGGCCTGCCACGTTCGAGATCGCAAAGGGTCTCTCGGAGCCCGCCCGCCTGGCGGAGAAATCCTACGAGGAGATCATCAGACTCCTCACGGGCCACTTCTTGCCGCAGCCCTCACGGGTGGCTCGCAGATTCCTGTTCCACAGGAGGGACCAGGCGGCAGGAGAATCGGCCGCCGACTATCTGGCAGCCCTCCGCAAGATCGCCGGGAACTGCAACTTCCCCCAGTTGGAAGACACCCTGGCCGACCGATTCACGTGGGGCCTCCGCGACGAGAGGCTCCAGCAGAAGCTCTTCGCCAAAGAAGAGCTCACCCTCCAGAACGCCTTCAGCGAAGCGGTGGCGTTCGAGAGGACCTCCAGGACCTTTCCCAAGACCCGGTCAGACGCCGTCCACCACGAGGAGCTGGACCACGACCGCATGGAGGAGGGAGAAGCCTACCAGCTGCGTCGCCCCACCGGCCCACCCAACAGAGCGGCCCAACGCCCCCGAGCGGCCGATCGACCACCGGCGTCGGAGAGGGTTCCGGCCACCAAGTGCGCCAGCTGCGGCGACTCCCACGATCGGAGAGATTGCCAGTACCGGACCTGGGACAGCCGGAGCTGCGGGAAGACCGGCCACATCGCCAGGGCTTGCCGGGCCAAGCTCAACCAACGGAGGCCGACCACGCACCACGAGTCAGCGGAGTCCCACTCCACAGACTCCACGTCACTACAGGTACTGAACTTGCCCCTCGCCACCCCCGATAAAATTAAAGTGGCAGTCCTCATCGAAGGAAACCCCTGCCAAATGGAGGTGGACTCAGGCTCCTCCATTTCCCTCATAGCGGAGGAGACCCTGAGAGAACTGTGCCCCCGGCAGCGGCTGCAACTACGGCCGGCGAACTTCATACTCCGGGACTTCCAGAAGAACCCGGTGCAAATTGCGGGGTGGGCGCGGGTGCAAGTCGAGAGGGGGTCCTTCTACGGGCCGCTGGACATCCTGGTGGTAAAGCGCCAACTTGCCACCCTGCTAGGACTGGCATGGTTCAAACCCTTGGGGATACGCGTGGAGGGGGTGGGGCAAACCTTAACGCCCAGCGGGTTCGGGGAGATTTGCAAAGAGTTCCCCGAAGTATTCGATGGGTCCCTGGGAAGCTACAAGGGGCCGGCCATCTCCCTGCCCCTAGACCCCACGGTCAGGCCGATTCGGCTCAAGGCAAGGAGGGTTCCGTTCGCCTTGAAGCCCAAAATAGAGGCCGAACTAGACCACCTCACAGCCCAGGGAGTCCTGGAGCCAGTGGACTATGCCCCCTGGGAGACCCCCATCGTAACCCCACTAAAGCCAAACGGGGAGGTGCGGATCTGTGCAGACTACAAATGCACGATAAACCGGGCACTGCAGGATAACCCCTACCCAGTGCCGGTGGTGAGCCACGTCCTGGCTGCCCTCGCGGGGTCTAAAATCTTCGGGAAGCTGGATCTGGCCCAGGCCTACCAACAGCTCCCGGTAGACAATAAGACGGCCGAGGCCCAGACGATAGTAACGCATAGGGGGGCCTTCCGGGTGAGGAGGCTACAGTTCGGGGTAAGCGTCGCTCCGGGGATCTTCCAGAGTATAATGGACGCTCTCCTTAAAGGGATCCCCGGAGTCCAGCCGTTCTTCGATGACGTTTTAGTCGCCGCCCCGGACCCCGAAGAATTCGGCAACCGCCTACGAGAGGTGCTCCGCCGGTTCCAGGCTGCGGGGCTCAAAGTCAAGAGGGAGAAGTGCCTGCTGGGGGTTCTGCGGGTGGAGTTCCTGGGGTTCGCCGTGGACGCAGCGGGAATCCACCCCACGGAAGAAAAGACACGGGCCATCGTGCAAGCTCCGGCCCCCACCTGCAAAGCGGAGCTACAAAGCTTCTTGGGGGTCCTTAACTTTTATCACTCATTCCTCCCCCACAAGGCAGCCCTAGCGGAGCCCCTTCACCGCCTACTGGACAAAAAAGCCCCTTGGGTTTGGGGCAAACGACAAGCCGCCGCGTTCCAGGCGGTCAAGGACGTTCTGGTGTCCAATGCGGTGCTCCACCATTTTGACGAGGGCCTCCCCGTCATCTTGGCTTGCGATGCGTCGCCATATGGGGTGGGAGCAGTCCTGGGGCACCAACTCCCGGACGGGAGGGAGGTGCCGGTAGCGTACTACTCCCGCACACTGACACCGGCAGAGCGCAATTACGCGCAGATAGACAAGGAGGCTCTGGCGATCGTGGCGGGGGTCCGCAAGTTCCATGAATATCTGTACGGGCGGAGGTTCACCATAGCCACGGACCACAAGCCCCTCTTAGGTCTGCTGGCCCCAGATCAACAAACCCCCCAAATTCTGTCACAGCGTGTGTTGAGGTGGAATCAATTCCTCAACTCCTACACTTACACACTGGTACACCGGGCCGGCAAAGCTATGGGTCACGCGGACGCGCTCAGCCGCTTGCCGCTTCCGGAAATGGGCCCAGACCCCGCCCCCGCACACCAGGTCATGCTGATGGAAAGCCTCCCAGAGCCGCCCCTTCACGCAGCGGAGGTCGCCAAGGCCACCCAGAAACATAAGACACTTGCACGGGTGCTCGACGGGGTGGTGAGGGGGTGGCCAGAGGGGAACATGGGGGAAGAATTCAAACCCTATAAAGTCAGGAGGGAGGAACTAGCGGCCCACAAGGGGTGCTTACTATGGGGAAGTAGGGTGGTGATTCCGCCCCCGCTGCAAAGGCGTGTTCTAGAATCCCTCCATGAGACCCACCCCGGCATAGTTCGCATGAAGGCCCTGGCCAGAAGCTACGTCTGGTGGCCGGGAATGGACGGGGAAATAGAGAGTTGGGTCCGCAGGTGCCAGACGTGCCAAGAGTCGCGGCCCGAGCCTCCCAGCGCCCCCGCCACTAGGTGGGAGCCCACCAGGAAACCATGGTCGAGACTCCACCTCGACTTCGCGGGGCCATTCCAGGGGCAGATCTTCATGATAATAGTGGACGCCTACACCAAGTGGCTCGAGGTCATCCCCGTAGGGTCCACCTCGTCCGCAGCCGCAATCCGAGCATTACGCAGGGTCTTAAGCACACACGGTATCCCGGACACCATAGTCTCGGACAATGGGACCGCGTTCACGTCCGCAGACTTCCAGGCGTTCCTCCAGCGATACCTTATTAGGCACATAAGGTCGGCCCCCTTCCACCCTGCCACCAACGGTCAGGCCGAGCGGATGGTCCGCACCACCAAGGAAGCCCTGGGCCGTATTGTACAGGGAGACTGGGACCACCGATTAGCGGCATTCCTATTCGACAATAGGATCACCCCCAACCCGGTCACAGGGGTTAGCCCGGCCGAGCTCCTCATGGGACGAAAGCTCATAACCCGGCTGGACAGACTACACCCTGACCGGGCGTCAGACACCCGCGAGAGCCCCGAGGTCCGGGACGCAGTCAGGGGTTTCTTCGCGGGCGACCCGGTTTACGCCCGGAACTACGCAAGGGGCCCCAATTGGGTGGCGGGCCGAGTGCTACGAGTCACCGGGTCCCGCCACTACGACATATCGACTGAGGGGGGCCAGGTACTACGGCGGCACATAGACCAATTGCGGCGCCGCACGCTACCAGAGGAACTGGCGGACACAGAAGAGGCAAGAGCCGGAGGGGAGCCCAACGGGGACCGACCGGAGGACGCGGCCCCATCACCCCTAACGCCGGCCCTGGTAGCACCGGAACCGCCAGAGCCCGAAGGTGCAGAAGAACCAGTCCGGCCGCCACAGTCCGCACCAGGGTCCCCCGCAGCACCAGATGCGGTGGCGGCGCCTCCCCCACAGGACCTCCCCAGACGGTCCACCAGGGAGCGCCGACCTCCCGCATATCTGCAAGACTATGTTCATTAACCAGGGGGGGAGGGGTGTAGTGTATCAGTAAATAATATGCGACCGGGCGCAGGGGCAACTGGGCCGTCCCAGAAGCCCCAGCGCAGGGCGCGAATTCCCCGCCAATCAATAGCTGTGGCGGGAAGTTCAATGGGTCAGGATTGGCCTGACCAACCCCGTAGGCTGTACCGGGGATTGTATATAAGTGGGACCCGGCCCGCGTGTTGATCATCTTGCAACGTGCTCCTAATAAACAATGTTGCCCTACTCTCATCTCCGCTTCGAGTACGTTACACTCAGTCACACAGGAGCTCTTTTTTTCCCATTGGCTGAGGCTCCTCCCTTGAGGAGGAAGGGGGAGAGGAAGAGCTTGCTTTGCCAGGCTATCACAATTGCGCAGCAGAGCTACTGAGCCAAGCCTCTCTTCCTTCTATTGGCTGAGGTTCCTCCCCTTCCTGGTCCCCTGGGGAAGGGAGGAGAGAGCCAGAGCTTCCTTTACCCAGTTCCCTGGATTGCACTGGAGAAGATACAAAGAAAGCACCTTTAGGACCAATGAGTGCTACTGTTTTAAGCATGTTTTAAGTTTTTTTTTAAAAAAATCTTTAACTGCATTTGTATGTGTCCTTTGTAAAGTTTATAGCTCTGCTACCTGATCTTAAATAGATACGCACATGGCCCAGCCCAGCCTGACATGGCCCAGCCCACCAAAGTCTTATTTATGTCTGATCCAGCCTTCATGAGTTTGACACCCCTGAGTTAAGCAGCTCTTCCAGTTTCTCTGCTCACACAAGGGCTGCCAATTCCACCCCCCCCCATTTGGAGGCCCTCCCCCCCTTCAAGGTCATCAGAAAGTGGAGGGGTGGGAGGAGGGAAATGTCCGCTGGGCACTCCATTATTGACTGTTGTCGATTTTCCGGGCTGTGTGGCCCGTGGTCTTGGCATTGTGAGACCTGACGTTTCGCCAGCGACTGTGACTGCCATCCTCAGAGGTGTAACACAGAAAACTGGAGATCTCTCTGGGTTAAAGCTTCTGGGTTACACCTCTGAGGATGCCAGTCACAATTGCTGGCGAAACGTCAGGTCTCACAATGCCAAGACCACGGCCACACAGCCCGGAAAATCTACATCAGCCAATGGACTCCGGCTATGAAAGCCTTCGACAACACTCCATTATTCCCTATGGAGACTAATGCCCATAGAGTATAATGGAAAATTGATCTGTGGGTATCTGGAGTTCGGGGGGGGGGCTGTTTTTTGAGGTAGAGGTACCAAATCCGTAGCATAACATCCAGTGCCTCTCCTCAAAATACCCCCCACCAAGTTTCAGAAAGATTGGACTAGGGGGTCTAATTCTGTGATCCCCCAAAGAAGGTGCCACTATCCTTCATTATTTCCAATGGAAGGAAGGCATTTAAAAGGAGCGTGGTCCCTTTAAATATGATTGCCAGAACTCCCTTCGGTGTTCAATTGTGCTTGCCACACCCTTGCTCCTGGCTCCACCCCCAAAGTCCCCAGATATTTCTTGAGTCAGACTTGGCAACCTAGCTCAGACTCACACCATCCATAACTTGGTAAAACGTCAGGGGGAAATGGAGAAATTGCATGATTCTTGAATTTCTTTATTACTTCCAGGTTTCTCTTTAGCAGAGACTCAAAAGCAGCTTCCACCGGTGTTCTCCACCCTTCAATTTTACCTTCACAGCAACAGCCACATGAGTTGAATTAGGCTGAGAGAGGGCGATTGGTCTAAAGTTGCCCAGTGATCTTCCATGGCTGACTGGGGATTCGAACCCGGGTCTTCCTAGTTCAGCGGAGCCAAATATCTACTTTGAGGCACTGATGTGATCTGCCCTGAGCCCGCTTGCGGGGAGGGCGGAATATAAATTTGAATCATAATGCCCCTGTATAAATCGATGGTGCGGTCTCATTTGGAATACTGTATGCAATTCAGGTCACCGCACCTCTAAAAGGATATTATAGCATTGGAAAAAGTTCAGAAAAGGGCAACTAGAATGATTACAGGTTTGGAACACTTTCCTTATGAAGAACGGTTAAAACGTTTGGGGCTCTTTAGCTTGGAGAAACGTCGACGGCGGGGTGACATGATAGAGGTTTGCAAGATTATGCATGGGATGGAGAAGGTAGAGAAAGAAGTACTACTTTTCTCCCTTTCTCACAATACACAAACTTGTGGGCATTTGATGAAATTGCTGCGCTGTCGGGTTAGAATGGATAAAAGGAGGTACTTCTTCACCCAAAGGGTGATTAACACGTGGAATTCACTGCTACAGGAGGTGGTGGCGGCTACAAGCATGGCCAGCTTCAAGAGGGGGTTAGATAAAAATATGGAGCAGAGGTCCATCAGTATATATATTTATAAATTTTTGGCCACTGTGTGATGCAGAGTGTTGGACTGGATGGGCTACTGGCCTGATCCAACAGGGCTTCTCTTATGTTCTTATGTGACACAGAGTGTTGGACTGGATGGGCCATTGGCCTGATCCAACAGGGCTTCTCTTATGTTCTTATGTGACACAGAGTGTTGGACTGGATGGGCCACTGGCCTGATCCAACAGGGCTTCTCTTATGTTCTTATGTGACACAGAGTGTTGGACTGGATGGGCTACTGGCCTGATCCAACAGGGCTTCTCTTATGTTCTTTTGTGACACAGAGTGTTGGACTGGATGGGCCATTGGCCTGATCCAACAGGGCTTCTCTTATGTTCTTATATGAAACAGAGTGTTGGACTGGAGGGGCCATTGGCCTGATCCAACAGGGCTTCTCTTATGTTCTTATGTGACGCAGAGTGTCGGACTGGATGGGCCACTGGCCTGAGCCAACAGGGCTTCTCTTATGTTCTTATGTGACACAGAGTGTTGGACTGGATGGGCTACTGGCCTGATCCAACAGGGCTTCTCTTATGTTCTTATGTGACACAGAGTGTTGGACTGGATGGGCCACTGGCCTGATCCAACATGGCTTCTCTTATGTTCTTATGAATAATAAATAAATAACAAATTATTATCATTTGGGGGCCTGTTATTTCACCTCATGCAGAAATATATACATAAGATCTCTTTAAAAAAATAGTAGTTTGCAGAGAGAAAATGGACGATGACTCAGATTTCTCTGCAGCCGTTAGATGTAACAATATAGCCAGCAGAGGGCAGCCTTGCTCCACGAATGGGTCTTTAGGAAGCCAGAAACATGTTTAAAGAATTTATTTTGACATCTGTTTGCAAAAATCTCACTTTAAAGTAGAAGGCCTGAAGGAACTGATATTTTCTGGAGGTAGGAGAGAACCAGTTTGGGATAGAAATTATTTAAATGCTTGCACTTGAACCTAGACTGGCATTTTCCTGGCAGAAAGCCAGTTTGGTGAAGCAGTTAAGTGCACAGACTCTTCTGAGAGAACTGGGTTTGATTCCCCACTGTTCCACTTGCAGCTGCTGGAATGATCCTGGGTCAGCCATAGCTATTGCAGAAGTTGTCCTTGAAAGGGCAGCTGCGGTGAGAGCCCTCTCAGCCCCACCTACCTCACAGAGTATCTGTTGCGGGGGAGGAAGGTAAAGGAGATTGTGAGCTGCTCTGAGATTCATAGCGGAGGGCAGAATATAAATTCAATGTCATCATCTTTCTCTTCTTCTTCTTCCTCTTCTTTTTTCCTAGAGTGAAGACCTTGTCATCAAGTGACTCTTCAAAAAAGCAGTAGATTCTCCAACCACCAGAGGGAAATGACTGCAATTAATTTGTCGGGTCCAATCCTCTCCCTCCACCTTCCAGATCTCACTCTGAGCTCCCAAAATAACATGAGGACGTGTCTAAAGATCAACGGACTGGAGAGAGTCGGGTCTTTCCATTCCAGCTGTCTTCATTTCTTCCCGGCGCCCGCAATTGAGCAAAAAGAATTCTTTCTCCCAACTTCAAGGTGAGGAGAAGCTGAATAAACAGCAGGGAAGCCGAGGGCCTCGGCAAACTAATATCTAGAGACCTCTTTTGTTTGTCATGGTATTTGCCTTGCAAGAATGCTTGCATCAAAAAGAAGGCCGCTAGAGGCTCACCGGCATAGAGCTCGGCATATCAAATTGTTAGGTGTGGATTTAGGCTATTCCCACCCACCTTGACAGACAGACAGTTTGATAAAGATTTGCATGTCGTAACTGCAAATTAAATTATTGGTGTGAGCAGGGGTGGGATTCTAGCAGGAGCTCCTTTGCATATTAGGCCACACACCCCTGACGTAGCCAATCCTCCAAGAGCTTACAAAAAAGGGCCTTGTAAGCTCTTGGAGGATTGGCTACATCAGGGGTGTGTGGCCTAATATGCAAAGGAGCTCCTGCTAGAATTCCACCTCTGGAGGTGAGGGACTATTAAGATCTATTAGGGGCACGGTAGAGTCAGAACCCCTGACCTGAATGGCCCAGGCGAGTCCGATCTTATCAGAACTTAGAAGCTAAGCAGGGTCAGCTGTGGTTAGGGCTTGGATGGGAGACCCCGAGGCAGGGGTGATTTCATAGAAAAAGAGGTGCCAAAGCTCATTAGCACAACTCCTTTGCATATGCCACACACCCCTGACATCACCAGAAGGTGGACTAAATTATATCAGCTCAGCATCTACCTTAAAGTGCTTCTTGAACTATCATAGAGTTGGAAGGGACCTCCAGGGTCATCTAGTCCAACCCCCTGCACAATGCAGGAAACTCACAAACACCTCCCCCTAAATTCACAGGATCATTGCTGTCAGATGGCCATCTAGCCTGTTTCAAAGCCTCCAAGGAAGGAGAGCCCACCACCTCCCGAGGGAGTCTGTTCCACTGAGGAACTGTTCTAACAGCCAGGAAGTTCTTCCAAATAGAATCCTAGAGTTGGAAGGGACCAGGGTCATCTAGTCCAACCCCCTGCACATTTCAGGAAACTCACAGATACCTCCCCCTAAATTCACAGGATCTTCATTGCTGTCAGATGGCTCTCTAGCCTCTGTTTCAAAACCTCCAAGGAAGGAGAGCCCACCACCTCCCAAGGAAGCCTGTTCGACTGAGGAACTGCTCGAACGGTCAGGAAGTTCTTCCTAATGTTGCGCTTTGGATTTAATTTCAACCCATTGGTTGTCATAATCGAACCTACTCCTATTGGACTTTTTAAATGACTTTCTCCTCTGTGGCCACAGCGGCATGAGGAAGATTTCCATCTGTCTGCTGTACATGTTTTTGGTTATTTGCCCCTTTTTTTGTGGAGAAAAATATTAGAAACTTGGTCAAATCTTGGAGTTCAGCAAAATTCTCACCGGCAGCCCCCACAATGGAGCCCAGAACCAACTATTGGGCAGTGGGGTAAGAAAGAAAGAGCACAATAAAGTTAAGAGGTTCTGGAGCTCCACTCCTGTGAGCTCCTGCCTGTCCCCAAGGAAGCCCAGGGTAAAACCCATTTGCAAAGTGCATTGAAAGCACATAAGAACATAAGAGAAGCCTTGTTGGATCAGGCCAGTGGCCCATCCAGTCCAACACTCTGTGTCACATAAGAACATAAGAGAAGCCCTGTTGGATCAGGCCAATGGCCCATCCAGTTCAACACTCTGTGTCACATAAGAACATAAGAGAAGCCCTGTTGGATCAGGCCAGTGGCCCATCCAGTCCAACACTCTGTGCCACATAAGAACATAAGAGAAGCCCTGTTGGATCAAGCCAATGGCCCCTCCAGGCCAACACTCTGTGTCACATAAGAACATAAGAGAAGCCCTGTTGGATCAGGCCAGTGGCCCATCCAGTCCAACACTCTGTGTCACATAAGAACATAAGAGAAGCCTTGTTGGATCAGGCCAATGGCCCATCCAGTCCAACACTCTGTGTCACACAGTGCCCAAAAAAGAAAGGAGGCTCACAAGTGGGGCTAGAAGCCCTTCCACTTTGCCCCCCTGCCCGAAGCACCAAGAATACAGAGCATCACTGCCCCAGACAGTTCCAATAATATGCTGCGACTAATAGCCACTGATGGATCTCTGCTCCATATTTTTATCCAAACCCCTCTTGAAGCTGGCTATGCTTGTAGCCGCCACGTCCTGTGGCAGTGAATTCCACATGTTAATCTCCCTTTGGGTGAAGGACTTCCTTTTATCCATTCTAACCCGACTGCTCAGCAATTTCATTGAGTGCCCACGAGTTCTTGTATTGTGAGAAAGGGAGAAAAGGACTTCTTTCTCTACTTTCTCCATCCCATGCAGAATCTTATAAACTTCTATCGTGTCACCCCACGGTCGACGTTTCTCCAAGCTAAAAGCATTTTAGCCTTTAAAGAAAGTGCATTCTTTAGTGTGTGTGAAAGTGCCTTGTACCGATGAGCCACCCCATTTGGCCCAATCCCAGCCTTCAGTACACCCTGTTTCAATTCAAATGACCAAACACTCATCTATAAGTAGTGAACAACATAAGACTGTGTGAACCGGGATTTTCTCCCCCCTCCCCTGGCCCCACATGTCAAAATTTATAGGGGCCGCAGCTGGCCTCAAGTTGGCAAAGAGTTGGTTGGTTGGTTTAGCAAGGATTAAAACACTCACTTCAAAGGCTAACCTCTTCAGTCTCCGGTTCGGTTCCGGAATGGGAGACGGGCTCATTAACAATGCTACTCCACACTTCATCTTTGGAAAAGCCTGACAAAGTTTACTAAAGACAACTCGGAAAAAGCAATAAATCGCCGCCTGATGACAGAGAGAAAACAAGCATACCAGCACCAGAAGAGTTTCAAACTTTCACCCCCCAGGTGATCTGGAGGGTAAATGGTTAACCTCCCTAAAGGAAGGTCTCTGGTATTAAATCGCCTGCCAGCCAATCAAGGCTGAATAATTAAGTATTACTGGGAGGTACAGGATGCTTAGGGAGAAAACACCTAGGTCCCAGCTGGAACGCTTTGCAGATTGTTCAATTCGCATTCCTTTGTGAGGCCTGATATGAGTTTGTGTTGCAAGACACATCTGAATGGGAACAAACATCTGAAGGGGAACAAACTTAAATAACAAGTGATACTTCTGTACACACATCCACACAATTTTGGTCTATGATTCAACAAGAGATATCGAAAATCTTGGGTTATAATGTCAAGAGAGCACCGGATGTTTTTCTGGTGGGATTACAAATAGAAAGCTTCCCGAAGCAAGATAGGACATTGTTGTGGTATTTGCTTTCAGCTGTAAGAACATTGTATGTGCAAATGTGGAAGCAAGACAAAATACCTGATAAGTGGGACTGGGTCTTAAAGGTTCTTAACTGGAGTGAAATGGACAAACTTACTAGAATCTTAAAAGAATATAATTCGGAGAACTTTAAAGAAGATTGGAATAAATTTCAAAACTATGTGGAGATGCAATGGAAGGTGAAGAGACATTTAGTGGTTTTTGATAATATTAACTGAACTCTAAAAGAGAAAAAGGACCGTGATTACTAAGTATTGTTTTAGTAGCGAACTATAAGTAGCTGAGTTTATATAGTAAGTTTATGTGAGTTAAGATAAGATTAATATTTGAATAATTTTTAGTGATGATTTAAGCACTATGAAATATATGTTTAATGTTTAACAAGTAATAATTGAATTTTTAAAAGTGCAAAGAAGAATAGATTATGGTTATCTGATTAAATCTGTAATATTGAGGATTAAGAAGTAAGTAATGAGTAAAAGATAAGAATAGTAGTTATATTGGAGTTAAGGTAAAGTGAATAATAACTTTTAGTTAAGATTCTATATATGTGAATTTTTACTTTTAAAAGGTTTTTAATTTGTTTTGTATACCGGCGGAGGTCACAATTTGGAGGGTGGGAGGGGTAAGAAATTGTGTAATGTATTGATGAACTATATTTAGATTTTGATAGTACAATACTTTTCAATATATTGCAAAATATTTTTTTTTGTTCACAAAAAAAAAAGAATTGATTTACAGTTTGTGTTGCAAGACAAACATCTGAAGGGGAACAAACTTAAATAACAAATAATACTTCTGTACACACATCCACACCTCCAAACAGAAGACAAGTAGCTAACGGTCATTTCTCTCTGTGATTTGAAACAAGAAAGCCATAACATTCAAATAACAATAGTTCCTAAATTACATATAGTGACAAAATTGTATTAACATACATATGGTATATATAAATATAAAATGTATGGCTGAAAAAAACTTTCAGGTTACAATTCCCAACAAAACCAAGTTTCATAACAGTATTTCTCATCTTATTAAAATTCAGTTTAAATGACAAGATAATTATGTATAAATGGTGTAAGTCTGATCTACCCAGCTACAAATAATAATCTCTGATCCATCCTAAAATGAGATTTGTATTCTGATTTATAAAGCACTTAATCTAAGGAGGGAGGGAAGAAATGTGGTGTCCCTTTAACATCACACAGGATAGTGGGATGTATTTAAGGCTGCAAACAAAGCTAAAGCTCCTTCCATAGTTGGTGCATTTTTAACATTTCTTCCAAGTGAGGGTAAGACTTTTGTGTCGATTCAAGCATTCTACAATAGTTTACATTGTGTCAATGCTTTTTGTAGTTTGTGGTTGTTTTTTAAATGCAAAATAAGAAAAAATGTTTTTAAAAGGCTAAGCAGTTACATTGTTTCTCCTTGTATGGGTTCTTTGGTGCAGTCCAAGAGGGCCACTCTAACTGAATCTCCTTCAACAATCAAAGCATTCAAAAGGTTTCTCCCGTGTGGGTTCTCTGATGTCTTTGAAGATGGCCACTCCGACTGAATCTCTTTCCACATTCTGAGCATTCAAAAGGTTTCTCCCCTGTGTGGGTTCTCTGATGCCTTTGGAGATTGGCACTCTGATTGAATCTCTTTACACTTTCTGAGCATTCAAAAGGTTTCTCCCCTGTGTGGGATCTGTGGTGCAGCAGAAAAGTGCCACTCCAACTGAATCTCTTTCCACGCTGAAAGCATTGAAAAGGTTTCTCCCCTGTGTGGAGGCCTCTTGGAAACTCTACAGCAGGCCTCAGAGGCCTAGGAAATGGAGGCCTCTTGAAAACTTTACAGCAGGCCTCAGAGGCCTAGGAAATGGAGGCCTCTTGGAAACTCTACAGCAGGCCTGAGAGGCCAAGGAAATGGAGGCCTCTTGGAAACTCTACAGCAGGCCTCAGAGGCGTAGCAAATGGAGGCCTCTTGGAAACTTTACAGCAGGCCTCAGAGGCCTAGGAAATGAAGGCCTCTTGGAAACTTTACAGCAGGCCTCAGAGGCCTAGGAAATGGAGGCCTCTTGGAAACTCTACAGCAGGCCTCAGAGGCATAGGAAATGGAGGCCTCTTGGAAACTCTACAGCAGGCCTCAGAGGCCTAGGAAATGGAGGCCTCTTGGAAACTCTACAGCAGGCCTCAGAGGCCTAGGAAATGGAAGCTTCTTGGAAACTCTACAGCAGGCCTCAGAGGCCTAGGAAATGGAGGCCTCTTGGAAACTCTACAGCAGGCCTCAGAGGCCTAGGAAACGGAGGCCTCTTGGAGACTCTACAGCAGGCCTCAGAGGCCTAGGAAATTGTAAAGTACTGGGGTCGGCGCAGTAAGAGACCAGAGTCGGAGAGTGATTTCAGCAAGCTTTACTTCAGGAACACCAACACAAACTGACTTCTATTCAAACCTCCCGCTCCTTTTATACAATTCTTGCCCCCTTCTGATTGGACCTTAACTATGTACATGGATTGGCTATTTACAGAGGCCTAAGGGCCTATCAGGGTACAGTATGAGCCTAGATGTTGATTGGCTACTTATGTTTCAATCCTTCCCCTGATTGGGCACGCTTAGGCCTTCTCTGGAACCCTGGTGTGGAGTACAAGCTTGGCTTGTTCAGCTTCCCTCCAAAAGTAACAGTTCCCTCCAAAAGGAACAGTTCTCCACTTGAACCTAGGACACAACACCCCTCCCCCCATAGTTCCAGCTATCAGGTGACATAGTCCTGGAGATATGCCGGAGGGCGGCGGTCTCGTGTCGAGCGTCGGAGCTCCGAGGGGACTGGGCGTTCTGACTCGGTTGGTGGTTCCGCGGCTGCAGAGCTGGAGACATCTGGGACGGCGGCCCCGGAAGACCTGGGTTCAGCTGCGCGGTCGGGGGTCTCCTCCTGCTGGGCCGAAGCGGGCTCCACGGAACCCTGTTCTGTGTCAGGCTCACGGGGACTTACGTTGTCCGGATCTGGAGCCTCTGACCTTGGCTCCCCGGCAGGCAGGCGACCACGGAATTGGTCGATGTGTCGCCTCAGGAGATGTCCACCCTCCAAGGTCACTGCATAAGAGACCGGTCCTGTGACGTGGTCCACCTTTCCAGGGAGCCAGGCGGGGCCAGTGGTGGCATAGTTCCGTGCCCACACTGTCTCACCTGGGTAGAACCCTCTGGGGGCTTTAAGGTGTTCCGGCGCCGGTCGCCTGTCTGGGGCTCGGTCAGGGTGCAGCTTGTCCAGCAGGGTGGTGATGCGGCGGCCCATGAGGAGTTCGGCTGGACTGCGACCTGTGGAGGCGGTGGGTGTGGTCCGGTAGGCCATTAGGAAACACGCCAAGTCTTTTGGCCAGTCTGAGGGGCCCAGACGGTTCAAGGCCTCTTTTGCTGTGCGCACCATCCGCTCTGCCTGGCCGTTGGTGGCTGGATGAAACGGGGCAGAGCGAATGTGCCTGATGAGGTTCCTGGCTAAGAAGTCCTGGAACACTGCGGACGTGAATGCTGTGCCGTTGTCGGTGACGATGGTCTCCGGCAACCCGTGGGTTGCAAAGATGGCCCTCAGAGCCGTGATGGTTGCCTGCGATGATGGCGAGGGCACCTGGACCACCTCCAACCACTTGGAGTATGAATCCACTAGTATGAGTAGAGTCCGCCCATGGAAGGGGCCAGCAAAGTCCATATGCAGTCTTGACCAGGGGGTTTTGGTGGATTCCCATGGTTGCACTGGGCCACGTGGGGGGTCAGGCCTTGACACCTGGCATGTCGGGCACCTTTTAACCCAAGCCTCAATTTCTGCATCGAGGCCGGGCCACCAGACATAGCTTCGTGCGAGAGCCTTCATGCGGACTATGCCCGGGTGTGCCTCGTGCAGGGCTCTAAGCACTTGGTCTTGCAAGGGTTTGGGGATGACGACTCTGTTGCCCCATAGTAGGCAGCCTTTGTGGGTGGATAGTTCGTCTTTCCGGGCTGCAAACGGAGTAAATTCCGGCCCAGTCGAGCCCTTGGGCCACCCCCTCCCCACCCAGTCCAAGACACGGGAGAGGACTGGATCACGAGCGGAGCGGGCAGCAACGTCGCGGGCGAGCAATGGCCTGTCCGGAAGCATGTCCATCAGTAGGATCTGATGAGCCGGGGCTGGATCGGGATCCACGTCAGGCAAGGGCAAGCGGCTCAGGGCGTCAGCATGGCCCATTGCCTTGCCCGGGCGATGCACTAGGGTGTAAGTGTAGCCGGCTAGAAAAATGGACCAACGGAGGACCCGTGGGGACAACACCTGAGGGGTCTGCCGGTCTGATGCAAAGAGGCCCAAGAGGGGTTTGTGGTCCGTATAGAGGGTAAAGGGCCGGCCGTAGATGTAATCATGAAATTTTTTGACGCCGGCCACAACTGCCAACCCTTCTTTGTCGATTTGGGCGTAGTTCCGCTCCGCCGACGAGAGGGTCCGCGAGTAGTACGCGATAGGGACTTCGGTCCCATCAGGAAGTCGGTGGCCCAGAACTGCCCCCACGCCATAAGGGGATGCATCGCATGCAAGGACCAAGGGCAGGGTCTCGTCGAAATGGGCAAGGACAGAGTTGGACATCAGGAGGCCCTTGATATCCTGGAAGGCTTTAGCGTGCTGGCGGCCCCACGCCCAGGGTCGGTTCTTATCTAGAAGCCGGTGCAGGGGTTCGGCCACCGCTGCCTTGTGGGGGAGAAAAGCATGATAAAAGTTTAGGAGGCCGAGGAAGGCCTGGAGTTCTTGCTTGTTGGTGGGCGCTGGAGCATCTCTGATGGCACGCAGCTTGGCGTCGGAGGGGTGGACCCCCTGGGCATCGATGGAGAACCCCAGGAATTCCACCCGATCCACGCCCAGGAGGCACTTCTCCCGTTTGACCTTGAGGCCGGCTGTTTCAAAACGTTGTAGGACTCCTCTAAGGCGGGCGGCGAATTCTTCAGGCGAGGCTGCAGCGATCAGCACATCATCAAAGAATGGAGTGACTCCGGGAAGTCCTTTTAAAAGAGAGTCCATGAGTTCCTGGAACAACCCCGGAGCCACACTCACGCCAAATTGCAACCGCTTTACTCTAAAGGCCCCCCGGTGGGTCACAATTGTTTGGGCGTTGGCCGTGGCCTCATCCACCGGCAGCTGTTGGTAAGCTTGGGCCAAGTCCAACTTGCCAAAAATTTTTGCGCCGGCTAGGGTGGCTAAAACGTGGCTGACGATGGGCACAGGGTATGCGTGGGCCTGAAGAGCCTTGTTGAGGGTGCACTTAAAGTCTGCACAAATCCGCACTTCCCCATTGGGCTTGACTGGAGTCACGATGGGCGTTTCCCAGGCTGCGTGGGTGACAGGCTCTAGTATTCCCTGTGCAATCAGTTTATCCAGTTCCTCCTCAATTTTAGGCTTGAGCGCGAATGGAACTCGCCGCGCTTTAAGCCTAATAGGCCGCACTGTGGGGTCGAGGTGTAGTGTAACCAGGGGACCCGTGTAGCAGCCCAAGGTGCCATCGAAAACGGCCGGGAACTCTTCGCAAACCTTGTTAAAGTCCACTCCGACAGTCTTATTGACCCCCCTGATCTCTATTCCCAGGGGCTTGAACCAGTCGAGACCCAAAAGGTTTGTAAGGTGGTTCTTGACCACTAGCACTTGTAGCTGGCCCTTGAACCCCTTGTATTCGACTGGGACCGGGCCCACTCCCAAGATAGGCACCTTATTCTTCTGGAAGTCCACTAAGGTAAACCCCGGGTCCCTGAGACGAGGCCTCAGCCTGGTGGGGATTTTAAAAAATGTCTCTGCCGCAATAATAGATGATGCTGACCCAGAGTCCACCTCCATTTGGCAGGGCACCCCCCCGATCTCTACATTGACCCGGATTTTGGAGGGCCTGACTGGCGAGGGTAGGTACTGTACCGGGTATTGGTGGGCGTGGAGAGCGTCGGTCTCAAAGTCTGGCTGGCCTTCGGAGTGCGCAGATCTTTGCGGGACGCGTGCTCGGGATGTGGATCTGCAGGCGCAGGCGATGTGGCCTTCCTTGCTGCAGAGTCGACAGGTGGCATTCCGGAATCGGCAGGTCTTTCGCTCGTGCTGGCCCCCGCAGCTTGCACATGCAGGTGGTGTCTTGTGTCTCATGCCCTGTGTGGTATGGGTGGTCTTCCTTCCTGCTGAACGATAGCCGGTTTGTAGAGCTTTGTCCTTGTCTGAGTCCTCTGTAGATGGTTCAGGGTTGATCTGGTGTGCCGCAGCCTGTCTTGTCAGCCGTGGCCCTGCTGATCTGCCCTTCTCCCAGCTGGTGGCCACATCGATTGCCTTTGTTAGGTCGCACTCGGAGAGGGACAGGAGTTTCTGTACTAGTTTTTCGTCCCTCAAGCCCCATACAAACTGGTCGAGAAGGGCTTCGTTGAGGTCTGCGAAACTGCATCGGCTTGCCACCCGGCGCAGGCTTGTCAAGAACGCCATCGTGGTTTCGCTTGCCTTCTGTGTCCTTTGTCGGAAGTCCCAGTGCCGGGTGAGCTTGGTTGGCTGGGGCTGGAAATACTTCTCCAGAGCGCTGATGATGTCGTCCACCGGCGTCTCTGAAAGCTTCCTGGGTTGGAGAAGAGCCCTGGCTAAGTCCACGGTCTCCGTGCCACACGTACTGATAAGCAGAGCTCTCTGCATGGTAGTCTCTGTAATCTTCCGGAAGGTCAGGTATGACTGGAAGCCTTCGACCCACGAGTCCCACAGCTCGGGGCGATCGATGCTAAAGGGCTGCAGGAGGTTGGCTGGAGCCTCCATTCTTGGCAGCGTGTCTGGGCGGCTTGCGAGATGGGGTGTGCGCAGAGCGGAGGTGGGGACCCAGATGGCTTGGATTTAGCCACCTTTCCGTGTTCCTGGTTCTGTTGCTGGTTCTTACTGGCATCCCATCCTCGTCGCCAGTGTAAAGTACTGGGGTCGGCGCAGTAAGAGACCAGAGTCGGAGAGTGATTTCAGCAAGCTTTACTTCAGGAACACCAACACAAACTGACTTCTATTCAAACCTCCCGCTCCTTTTATACAATTCTTGCCCCCTTCTGATTGGACCTTAACTATGTACATGGATTGGCTATTTACAGAGGCCTAAGGGCCTATCAGGGTACAGTATGAGCCTAGATGTTGATTGGCTACTTATGTTTCAATCCTTCCCCTGATTGGGCACGCTTAGGCCTTCTCTGGAACCCTGGTGTGGAGTACAAGCTTGGCTTGTTCAGCTTCCCTCCAAAAGTAACAGTTCCCTCCAAAAGTAACAGTTCTCCATTTGAACCTAGGACACAACAGAAATGGAGGCCAATTGGAAACTCTACAGCAGGCCTCAGAGGCCTAGGAAATGGAGGCTTGGAAACTTTACAGCAGGCCTCAGAGGCCTTCTGGGGGGCTACAGGCCACTTGTTTTTTTTTTTTTTTCCTTTAGCCATGAGTCACGGCTGGATCATCTGGGGCAAGGGTGCTCTATATTCCAGGTGCTTGGGGGCCACAGTGGAAGGGGGCTTCTAGAATTCTGGCCCCACTGGTGGACCTCCTGATGGCTCCTGGGTTTTGCCTGCTGCATCCCAAGTGTTTGACTGGAGGCGCTAGGGGCCTGATCCAACATGGGTTGTCAGCTTCCACATGGGGTCTAAAATTCTCCTAGAATTCCAACCGGGGCTTTTTCTGAGCAGCAACGCACAGGAGCACAGTTTCAGCTGGCTTGACATAAGGGGGTGGGACATCTCTGTTTGTCATAAATACATGTTTGGCAATGAGCCAGATAAATTAGCAGATAGGTTCAAGCCCAAATCTACCTTTATGCTAAATGTATCTGATCCATTGATTTTAAGTTGTGAGAAGTTAGTGCGATTTGGAAAATATGGAAAAATCTGGAAATGGGCACCTGATAGGGTTGCCAAGTCCAACCCCAGAAATATCTGGGAACTTTGGGGGAGGAGCCAGGAGACTTTGGGGGTGGAGCCAGGAGACACTGAGGTGGAGCTAGGGGGAGGGGGGAAAACGGCGCCGGGGAGCGTGGCGAGCCGCCCCGTCTCGGAGCGGGAGACGCCGCTGCGCAGCTTCCGCCTCTTCTCCGCTCGCCGTGGCTGCTTCTCCGAGATGGGCTCAGCCTGAGCCCATCTCGGAGGAGCAGCCACGGCGAGCGGAGAAGAGGCAGCAGCGGTGCGGCGGCCTTGCCTGCTCCGCCCCGCCTCTGGGGTGGAATCAGAGGGGGGGTGGAGGCGGGCCGGGGGCGTGGCGAGCTGCGAGTCCGGGTCCTAGAAGGGCCCGGATTCGCGGCCTGCCATGCTCCTGGCCTGCCTTGCCCTCCCCTGCAGTGCTGCCGCCTCTTGGCTGCTCCTCCGAGATGGGCTCAGCCTGGGCCCATCTCGGAGGAGCAGCTGCGGTGGGCGGGGAGGTGGCGGCAGTGGGGCAGCGGCCTCGCCCGCTCCGGGATGGGGCAGCTTGCCATGCTCCTCGGAGCCATTCCCCCCTCCCCCCGCTTCCGTTTTTTTGGGGAGCGGGGGAAGAGGGTGGAAATCCTGGGGTCCCCCGCCACGGCGGGAGGGTTGGGAAGCCAAGCACCTGATTATGTCAGATCCCAGAAGTGAAGATGGGCCAACCCTAGCAAGTACTTGGATGGGAAACCTCCAAGGAATACCAGAAGTGGGAGGCAGAGGCAGCAATAGCAAGCCCACTTCTCTGAACGTCCTTGCCTCCCAGCACCACTAGGGGTCACCAGAAGTCAGCCATGACTTCCAGGCATGCATCTACATGCACGCATGCACAAACGAACAGTTTTAAAAGAGCTTTGTGAAGGTCGATGCTGAAATCAAAGTTTGTGTTACATTCTGTTACGTTGCCTCCAAGCTTAGGGCCTTGTTGTGAGTGAATGAATGACCTTGTTGTGAGTAGCTTTGCTCGGGTCTTGCAAATCGAGGGCTGTGGCTTCCTTGATGGAGTCCATCCATCTCCATTTGGGTTAGTGTTGCCAGCCTCCAGGTGGGGCCTGGAGATCTCCACTTTTATCACTGATCTCCAGCTGGCAGAAATCAGCTCCCCTGGAGAAAACGGCTCCTTTGAAGGGTGCGTTCTAAGACATTGCACCTTGCTGACGCCCCTCCCCTCCCCAAACCCCGCCCTCTCCCAGATCCACCCCCAAAATCTCCAGGTATTTTCCAATACAGACCTGGCAATCCAAGCTTGGGTGGAGAGCCAGTTTGGTGTAGTGGTTAAGTGTGCGGACTCTTATCTGGGAGAACCGGGTTTGATTCCCCACTCCTCCACTTGCAGCTGCTGGAATGGCCTTGGGTCAGCCATAGCTCTGGCAGAGGTTGTCCTTGAAAGGGCAGCTGCTGTGAGAGCCCTCTCCAGCCCCACCCACCTCACAGGGTGTCTGTTGCGGGGGAGGAAGGGAAAGGAGATTGTGAGCCGCTCTGAGACTCTTCGGAGTGGAGGGCGGGATATAAATCCAATATCTTCTTCTTCTTCTTCTCTTTTTCTACTGCTTCTGCTTTTCCTACATGATTGTCCTTTCCACTGAGGTTTGTCTTCTTATGATTACAACCAAAGGGGGAAAACTTGGTTTCCCAAAAGTTATTCTCTCCCCTTTCCTTTAAGCCAAAAATCCCAAACCAACAAAATTGATTTAGGGTGCCTCTATTAACAGCAATGTTATCCTTGGAGTGTCATTAGAATTGTTTGCTGGGTTTTTTACTCCTTCCTGCCTGGATTTAGAAGCTCACATAGGGGGTGGGAATGTAGCTGAAGTTTTAACTCTAAAATTCACACTATGCTCTTTCCAGCTTCTTGAACTTGGCTGTTGCAAAGAATGAGATATACAAACTTACACAAACAGACACACACACACAAGCCCACTTCCCTAATTTGGAAATATGAGTCTAGACTAGTCAGAGGTGGCCAAACTGTGGCTTGAGAGCCACATGTAGCTCTTTCACACATATTGTATGGCTCTTGTAGCCCCCACCACCCCATTGGCCGGCTAGGAGAAGGCATTTCACTCTTTAAACCACTTCTCCAAGGCAGCCAGCGACTTGGAGAATGCATTTAAAGTTAAAGTTGCTTTCTTTCCAACTCTCTCTTCCATCTATTTGCCTTCCTTCCTTCCTTCCTTCCTTCCTTCCTTCCTTCCTTCCTTCCTTCCTTCCTTCCTTCCTTCCTTCCTTCCTTCCTTCCTTCCTTCCTTCCTTCCTTCCTTCCTTCCTTCCTTCCTTCCCTCCCTCCCTCCCTCCCTCCCTCCCTCCTTCCTTCCTTCCTTCCTTCCTTCCTTCCTTCCTTCCTTCCTTCCTTCCTTCCTTCCTTCCTTCCTTCCTTCCTTCCTTCCTTCCCGCAAACATCTGACTTTCATGTCTTGCAGATCTCAAACATCTGACATTTATTCTATGTGGCTCTTAAGTTAAGCAAGTTTGTCCGCCCCTGATCTAAACCCTTACTGCCTCATCAGAGACCTTCCCTTTAAGCAAAGCTGAATAAACTTTAGAAGGCTTAGGACCAGAGGATGTGGTGTTAACAATCTGAGGAAAGGACCGAAGGGGATTTCACCTTAATGACATCAGCCAGAGGTACCGTATCTATTGGGGCCTCAAAAGACAAAGCATTTCCACATTTGTGCTGCCATTCCAACAATTTATCGTGTGGCGAGCTGGAAAGCATCCAAATCCAAGATGCAGGATTTCTAATTTCTTACTGGGAATCATGGGGCTCTTTAGCTTGGAGAAATGTCGACTGAGGGGGTAACATGATAGAGATTTACAAGATTATGCAGGGGATAGAGAAGGGAGAGAAAGAAGTCCTTTTCTCCCTTTCTCACAATACAAGAACTCGAGGACATTCCATGAAATTGCTGAGCAGTCAGGTTAGAATGGATAAAAGGAAGAACTTCTTTACCCAAAGGGTGATTAACACGTGGAATTCACTGCCACAGGAAGTGGAGGCAGCTGCAAACATAGACAGCTTCAAGAGGGGATTGGATAAACATATGAAGCAGGGATCTTTCAGTGGCTATTAGCCACAAGGTATACATGGAACTCTTTTTCTGGGGCAGTGATGTTCTATATTCTTGGTGCTGCAGGGTGGGGGGGGGGGGCACAGTGGGAGGGCTTCTAATGTTCTGGCCCCACTGATGGCACCTGGGCTTTTTGGCCACTGTGTGACACAGTGTTGGAGTAGATGGGCCATTGGCCTGATCCAACATAGCTTCTCTTATGTTCTTAATTATCCATTCTCATTCAACAGAATGCCATAAAGCCATCCTGTTAGCAGACCCTTGAATCAGTCACACCCATTTCCAGCAGTTTGATCCCGGCAGAAGCTGGGTTCAGGTAGCTGGCTCAAGGTTGACTCAGTCTTCCATCCTTCTGAGGTCGGTACATTGAATACCCAGCTTGCTGGGAGGAAAGTGTAGATGCCTGGGGAAGGCAATAGCAAACCACCCCATTAGGCTTCCCAATCCCCAGGTCCCAGAGGGGGATCCCCCGGTTTTACAGACTTCCTCCCTCCCCCAGCCAGCTGGCCGGCGGGGGAAGCCCCACCCCCACAGCCATCATGCACCTCCATGAACAATTGCCATAGGGAATGATGAGGAATTGATCTGCGGGTATCGGGGGCTCTGGGGGGGGGCTGTTTTTTGAGATAGAGGCACTATATTTTCAGTATAGCATCTAGTGCCTCTCCTCAAAATACCTCCCAAGTTTCAAAAAGATTGGACCAGGGGGTCCAATTCTATGAGCCTCCAAAGAAGGTGCCCCTATCCTTCATTATTTCCTATGGAAGGAAGGCATTTAAAAAGATGTGCTGTCCCTTTAAGTGTGATGGCCAGAACTCCCTTTAAGTTCAATTATGCTTGTCACACCCTTGCTCTTGGCTCCACCCCAGTGTCTCCTGGCTCCACCCCCAAAGTCTCCTGGCTCCATCCCCAAAGTCCCCAGATATTTCTTGAATTGGACTTGGCAACCCTACACCCCGTAAAAAGTCTGCCATGAAAGTGTCATGATGCAACATTACCCCAGAGTCGGAAACAAGTGGTACTGCTGGATCAGACCAGGGAGGGTCCATCTAGCTCAGCTTCCTGTCTCACGCAGTGGCTGATCAGTTCCTCTGGTTGGCCAACAACAGGGCAGAGAGGGCGAGGCCTTCCCAAGACCATCAGAAGAGCCCTGCTGGAGCAGACCAAAGGTCCATCTAGTCCCGCATCCTTCCTCACACAGGGGGTGTGTGACATATGCAAATGAGTTGTTCTAATGAGCTCCAGCGCCTCTTTTTCTACGAAGGCAGTAGGAAGCAGAAAAGGCGTCAAAAGTTTTATTTTCTGAAGAAGACAAGAGCAGAAAGTAAGAGACGGAACTTGCAATGTAAAGAATGTCCTCTAGAGGGCAGTGCAGTACCTTCTAAAATAAAACAGCATTTTTTTTTTTTAAAGGCAGACAAAAAGCCAGAAGGAATTCTACAGGCAAGGCATCCTGAGTGCGACACAGGGGAGAAAGACAAATCACTCTTCCTTGTGATAGCAGAATACATTTGCTTCAAACCACGCTTGTCATTGCTCACAGAAATAATTGCACAGGATGGGAAATCAGCAGGAACGGAAAAGCCAAACTCCAAAAATTCAGACTTCCAGCAATTTCGATTAAATCTCACATTCTCAGGGTTCTAGCAGATTTCAGCGTCACACCAAGAAATGGAAACCTGGGGTGCAGCTATGGGAATGAACAGGGGCTGCTGTACCCCCGGGGTTCTTGCAAACAGACCAGCCCTCTCCCTACTCCCCTTTGCCAATGTCACAATAAGAAATCTCAATTAATGTCCATCTTCACCATAATGGGATTTAAGGATCTACAGAGATTATGATTTTCATGCTCAGCAACACATTAAAGCCGCACACCCGAAATGTCCAGGAATTTCCCAGCCCCGCCCATCGCTAAATGAAGGAGTCTCAGCAGGGCTTTGTTTTTGTAGAAAAAAGCCCAGCAGGAACTCATTTGCATATTTGGCTGGCATCAGGATAGTTTCACACAACTTTTTTGTGGGAAAAGCCCAGCAGGGGCTCATTTGCATATTAGGCCACACCCCTGACATCACCATTGTTCCATACAGGGCTTTTTTGCTGGGGGGGGAAATCTCAGCAGGACCTCATTTGCATATTAGTCCACACCCCCAACACCAAGCCATCTGGAACTGCGTTCCTGCTAAAAAAAAAAAACCCTCCGTCTCAGAGCAGTTTGCAATTGTCTTCCCATCCTTTCCCTCAACAGACACCCTCTGTGAAGTTGGTGGGGCTGAGAGAGCTCTTTCGAGAACTGCTCTTGAGAGAACAGCTCTGAGAGAACCGTGAGTGACCCAAGGTCACATTAGCAGCTGCATGTGGAAGCATGGAAAACCAAACCCGGTTCTCCCAGGTTAGAGTCTGTTGCTTTAACCGTTACACCATACTGGCTCTCCAGGGTTGCTGTGCAAAGGCAGGCTATGGCAAACCACTCCTGTTCATCTCTTGCCTTGGAAACCCTACAGGATTCGTCAGAAGTCGGCTGCAACTCAAGAAGAAGAGCTGATATAATTTCGTGCACCTTCCGGTGATGTCCGGGGGGGGGGGGGGGGTGTGGCATATGCAAATGAGTTGTGCTAATGAGATGCAGCTATTTTTCTACAAAATGACCCCTGCTCAAACCCCACTTTCCTAAACTCAATTCCCGAATCACGAGGAATTTCCCAGCCTGGTTCTGACAATGGAGCCATGTCTCAATGGCAGAGCATCCACTTAGCATTCTGTTCCTCCAGTCCTACCATCTCCTTGTCCTGGGGGAACCAGGCACATTAAGGGTCTTCCCAAAAGTTACCCAGCGTTGTCCTGCAGACATCCATATAAAAAATTATCATGTGGCATTGCGTGTCGTAGAGCCAGGAGATCCAAAGATTGTCTGCCAGCTTTCAGTTCTAACTCTTTAGCATCATGCACCAATAGGTGGCGAGCTGGACTTAATTTGGAGGGCTGAGACAACTCTGGAGGAACCGTAACTGACCCAAGGTCACCCAGGTGGCTTCCTGTGAAGGAGTGCAGAAACAACCCGGTTCTCCAGATTAGAGACCATCGCTCTAAAATGCTACAACATGCTGGCTCTTTATGAAGAAGATGAAGATATTGGATTTATATCCCGCCCTCCACTCCGAAGAGTCTCAGAGCGGCTCACAATCTCCTTTTCCTTCCTCCCTCACAACAGACACACTGTGAGGTAGATGAAGATATTGGATTTATATCCCGCCCTCCACTCCGAAGAGTCTCAGAGCGGCTCACAATCTCCTCTACCTTCCTCCCTCACAACAGACACCCTGTGAGGTGGGTGGGGCTGGAGAGGGCTCTCACAGCAGCTGCCCTTTCAAGGACAACCTCTGCCAGAACTATGGCTGACCCAAGGTCATTACAGCAGGTGCAAGCGTAGGAGTGGGGGAATCAAATAGGGTTGCCAATCCCCAGGTGGCGGCAGGGGATCCCCTGGTTTGGAGACCCTCCCCCCGTTTTAGGGTCTTCAGAAAGCAGGGGGAGGGGAGGGAAATGTCTGCTGGGAACTCTATTATTCCCTATGGAGATTTATTCCCATAGAAAATCATGGAGAATTGATCTGCGGGGCTCTGGGGGGGGCTGTTTTTGGGGGTAGAGGCACCAAATTTTCTGTATAGCATCTAGTGCCTCTCCCCAAAATACCTCCCAAGTTTCAAAAAGATTGGACCAGGGGGTCCAATTCTGTGAGCCCCAAAAGAAGGTGCTCCTATCCTTCATTATTTCCTATGGAAGGAAGGAATTGAAAAGGTGTGCTGTCCCTTTAAATGTGATGGCCAGAACTCCCTTGGAGTTCATTTGTGCTTGTCACAACCTTGCTCCTGGCTCTGCCCCTAATGTCTCCTGGCTCCACCCCCAAAGTCCCCAGATATTTCTTGAATTGGACTTGGCAACCCTAGAATCGAACCCGGTTCTCCCAGATAAGAGTCCGCACACTTAACCACTACACCAAACTGGCACTGCACCAAACGGCAAAAAAAAAATCAGGGCTTTTTTTTTTTGTAGCAGGAAATCCTTTGCATGTTAGGCCACACACCCCTGATGTAGACAATCGTCCAAGAGCTTACAAGGCTCTTAGTACAGGGCCTATTGTAAGCTCCAGGAGGACTGGCTACATCAGGGGTATGTGGCCTAATAGGCAGAGAAGTTCCTGCTACAAAAAAAGATCTGCAAGTTGCTGGTGTGTCAGAGTCCATATTGTCTACTCGGACTGGCAGCAGCTCTCCACGATCTCAAGAGGAGGTCTTTCACATCATCTCCTGACTAGCCCTTTTAAATGGAGATGCTGGGGACAGAACCTGGGACCTTCTGCATACCGAGCAAATGCTCTTCCACCAAGCACACGGTCCCTCTCCAAGCCTATAAGTCTCACTATGAAGGGTGCTTCAAAGGGCAGGGGCCACCACAGAGAAAACTTTGCATTGCGGAGCTCCCAGCTCGCTTCTAAGAGTTGTGGTGCTCCTTGATTAAGACCTCTGGAAACCATTTAAGGGTTTGCTTGCGTGCTTCTCACGAGAGTCAAGTTCTGTGTTTCATTTTGTTTGTTAAGCGAAAGAGGTGAAGCTGAAGCTAATCTTTGGGCTTGATGCTTTCCTTTGGCTGGATCCGAACGCTTTGCCTTCATCTTTCAGATTTACAGTGGCACGTCTCAACGGCGCACATTTAATCTCTAAACTCTGAATCGAAGGCCTCCTCATTTGAATAAGTCCCTGTCCTTTTTGAATGTTTTTTTTAAAAGTCGCAGACACTTTTAATTTTGTATCAAGAAGAACAGAGACAAGGGAAAGAGGGGGTTTTTTTTCTAACGAAGAAAACCCTTTCCACTGCCGCCGTCTTCCTTCAAAGGCTTTTCTGATAAAACCAAGAGCCTCCGGGTGATCGTCTTCACAAATTTCACTCTCTGAATCTAATTTGAGCAGATGTGTCCCGAATGACAAAATTAAACAGCCTGAAAAATAGGTTTCCAGACCTTGAGGCAAGAAGCTGAAACATCTTTCTTTAAAAAAAAAAAATCATCTCTGAGGGGCATTTAAAAAAAAAACCAAAAAAACCTGATGGCTAATTTTGAAAGGCCTGTTTCCCCCGTGTCTTAATCTCAAAGAAACTGTAAAACCAGCACCACATTTCAGATTTATAAGGCAACAATTTGAACAAGGGCTAATTATATGGAAATCTTTCATCTGTACCAGCTTCTGCTAGGAATGGCAGGGTAGAAACAGCCATCCGCAAAGGCCGCCATTACTCACAATCAATTGATTTGTTCCTAGGAATGTCCCTCAGTCGAGTTCTTCACTGGTCAAAGGCCTGGACTACAGTGGAAATTTTGTGTTTATTGATACTTGGCAGTTTTCTAGACAAGTCTTGGAAATTTTCATGAAGTCACAGGTGCCCTGTCAGTCTGTGGTGCTCTAAGAATTTCCCCAATCTCTATGTCCTTTGCTATGATTCAAAAGATTCCTAGAGTGCCCCAGACACCATGATGTTACTTCTGGGGGCTCACCTGGAAGTGACATCATGCCGTTTACACCATCTTTTATCATACTTTTTTTTTCTTCCCAGTATGATGTAGTAGTTAAGAGTGGCGGATTCTAAACAGCAGAACTGGGTTTGAGTCCCCCACGTGCAGCTGCTGGGTGATCTTGGGTCAATCACAATTCTCTCAGAGGTGTTCTCTCAAGAGCAGTTATTGAAAGAGCTCTCTCAGCCCCACCTACCTCACAGGGTGTCTGTTGTGGGGAGAGGAAGGGAAGGAGATTGTAAGCCACTCTGAGTAAAGGGTGAAAATAAATCCAACTTCTGCCTCCTTCTCCTCTCCTCCTTCTTCTTTGCTATGTCCCCGTACCCTTTCCACGTCCTCTCTGGAAGGAGGAAACCTGTATTGCCTCCACACACAAAGAACTGGCTGTATTGAAAGGAACCTGAGCAAAACAGAGTGCTTGTGTTGATGTAGTAGAGTTGCCAGCTCTGGGATAGGGAAAACCTGGAGAATTGGAGGGGTGGAGCCTGGAGAGGGTGGGGCTTGGAAAGGGGAGGGACCTTAGCATGGAATAGTGCCTCGCAGCCCACCCTCCCTAGCAGCCATTTTCTCCAGGGGAAGAGATCCTTACAGTCTGGAGCAGGGGTGGCCAAACTTGCTTAATGTAAGAGCCACATAGAATAAACATCAGTTGAAGGAGGCTGGCAGGAGAGACCTGCAGTTGCAGAGGAGATGGAGGAGACCTTTTTCTTCCTAGTTTCCCCTCAAGCCTGTAGACCAAAATCCATCTGCTTGATCTGATTCAAAAGTGGAAGGAAGGGAGGGAGGGAAGGAAGGAAGATTGGGGAGAGGTGGAAGGAAAGCAACTTTTAGCGTTCTCCAAGCTTTCGGCTGGCTTGGCTTGGAGAAGTGATTTGAAGATACAAATGCCTTCTCCAAGCCAGCTGATCGGGTGGTGGGGGCTTCGAGAGCCACACAAGGTGTGTGAAAGTGCCACATGTGGAGGTTAGCAACTATATTGTAGAGAGGCATCCTGCCCAGGCAGATTTTTAAGCGCTTGCAGCAAGCTTCCTTTGGGAGAAACATGCATGTGAGCACATGTTTACGTACACACAGACATTCCTGAAGTATCACCTCATCTGCCGATACCATCCCTCACCTTCTATCAGAGGCCTGGCTGAACAGATACCAGCAACCATGCAAGCCAGTGGACTTCTACAGGAACCATAGCTAATCTTCTTCTTCCTCCTCCTCTTCCTCCTCCTCCATCTCTGCATTTGTTCTCTCCCTTTCAGTTCCAGCCAGTTTCTGTTCAGCTTGAGATTCATTTTACAGCAGAAGGATGGAAGGAAAGAAGGACTAAAAAAGAAAAAAAAGCAATGCATATTTCCCGGCTAACAAATAAAAGGGTAATGATAGATTTACAGCTGCATTTAGATCAGTTTCCCTTCTGGGCAAGTAACTTGATGAGCATGAAGTTGAAGGAGGCTGGCAGGAGAGACCTGCAGTTGCAGAGGAGATGGAGGAGACCTTTATCTTCCTAGTTTCCCCTCAAGCCTGTAGACCAAAATCCATCTGCTTGATCTAACTCAAAAGTGCATCGTTCTGTTTCCATCAGCAGAGGCCTCTAGGATGTGCAAAGCATGGCACAGCGCATGGGTGGCCAAACTGTGGCTCGGGAGCCTCTTTCACACATATTTTGTGGCTCTTGAAACCCCCACCACTTTTTTGGCCATCTTGGAGAAGGCATTTCTCTCTTTAAATTTCTCCAAGCCAGCCCCATCTATTTCCTTCCTTCCTTTCTTCCTCCACTTTGATTCCCCACTCCTCCACTTGCTCCTGCTGGAATGGCCTTGGGTCAGCCATAGCTCTGGCAGAGGTTGTCCTTGAAAGGGCAGCTGCTGTGAGAGCCCTCTCAGCCCCACCCTCCTCACAGGGTGTCTGTTGTGGGGGAGGAAGATAAAGGAGATTGTGAGCCACTCTGAGACTCTTCGGAGTGGAGGGTGGGATATAAATCCAATATCTTCATCTACCTCACAGGGTGTCTGTTGTGGGGGAGGAAGGTAAAGGAGATTGTGAGCCACTCTGAGATTCGGAGTGAAGGGTGGGATATAAATCCAATATCTCCTTCCTTCCTTCCTTCCTTCCTTCCTTCCTTCCTTCCTTCCTTCCTTCCTTCCTTCCTTCCTTCCTTCCTTCCTTCCTTCCTCTCAAAATCTGACGTTCATGTCTTGTGGCTCCCAAACATCTGATGTTTATTTTATGTGGCTTTTACGTTAAGGAAGTTTGGCCACCCCCAGCATAGCCGGGAGAGCCAGGTTCGAATCTCCACTGAGCCATGGAAACCTGCAGGGTGGGCCAGTCACACTCAGGCTGCCTAACCGACCTCACAGGGAGTGTTGTGGGGCTAAAATGTGACCTAAGGCTATTGTGCCAATGGTGATTTTGAAATCTGTTTTTTCTCCCACTGGCAGATGGCAATTCCCATTTTCCCACCCAAGACTCCCACTGGATGGCAAAGCTGTTGAGTTTTAAAATAAAAGTCCTACGTTTCAAAGTTGGAGTAATAAAGTATGGGACATATTAATTCACGATAAGTTAGCTACCTGTATTTCCTTACTGGATAATGCAAAAGCGGGAGACTGGCTCTTAGAAAGATGGTTTTGCTTTCTTGATTATGTGAACAATAAGAACACTGCATTTGGTAAAATTCCGGAAAAATATATGAATTTTTCGATTTATTAATTTCAGTTTAATGGATTGCTTTCCCCTTATCTCAATGGTGGCTGGTATATTGCCATTTATGTACTAGACTGGAGTGTCCCTCTGATAATAGGAGCACATCTTACATGCAGTGTTCCTCTAGGTTGAGTGAGCGGACTAGCTCACAGTTTTTTAGCCTCCGGCTCACACTTCCTGTGAACTGATTAACTTCTAAAGGTTAACTTGCTACAGCTCTACATCCAGGTGAGAGAGGAGGAGGAGGGAGAGGAGGAGGAGAAGAAGAAGACTAGCTATGATTTCTGTGCAAATCTACTGGCTTGCCTGGTTGCTGACATCTGTCTATCCTGTCCTTTACTACCCAAAGGAGTCTCAGAGTGGCTTACAGTCTCCATTCCCTTCCCCCCGCCCCCCCACAATGGACACCCTGTGAGGTAGGTGGGGCTGAGAGAGCTCTGACAGAAACTGCTCTTGAGAGGAACAGCTCTGCAAGAACTTGTGGCTGACTCAAGGTCACAGCAGCAGGTGCAAGTGGAGGAGTGGGGAATCAAACCCGGTTCTCCCAGATAAGAGTCCACACACTTAACCACTACACCAGGGGTCCTCGAGCTATGGCCCGCGGGCGAGATGCGGCCTGCTGAGGATGTTTATGCGGCCCGCCGGGTTATGGCAAAATCAGACCGGAAGTGACGTTCGACCTAAACTCGCGTTAGCAATGCACACTTCCGGCACTGGGCTGAGGCGGCGGAGACAGAGTGTGAGGTGATACCGAGGTGAGGTGAGTTCCCAGGCCGGGGTGTGTGGTGTGGGGAAGGGAGAGAGATGCAGAAGACGGAGAACTGACGGTCCGCGGCCTTGTACAGTAACGGCAGTCCGGCCCTCCAATAGTCTGAGGGACAGTGAACTGGCCCCCTATTTAAAAAGTTTGAGGACCCCTGCACTACACCAAGCTGGTTGTCGTGCTGGGAGAAGAAGAGAGGCCTTATAAAAGATGTGAGCAGAAAGACAAGCAGGGGCCAAAGAGGCTCAACATCTAACTGATGAGAGGGTGGGATCGACTGCCCATAGGCCTACCAAGCCCCCGGTTTGGGTGGGGGTTCCCCCACCCAGGAGGTTCCCAACCCAGCAGCCCACATTGGGCTGGCAGGAGGAACTTCCCCCTGCGTCGCTGGCGTGATGACGTCACCTGGAAGTGACATCATCGCCATGGTAAGAAACCTGAAAGGTTAATATGCAATTAAAGGGGCCGAACATTAAAAACAAAGCGTAAAAGAAATCATAAATCAACATACATGTATTTATTGTTGAAAGCTAAAACCATTTAAGGGCCCGTCATAAGCCTCTATTCTATGTAAAATCATAAAACCGCAATGGGAACCCACTCAACTTGACCTGATGCGTTTCAACCTAGACTGGTCTTCTTCAGAGGTCAGAAAGGTCAGTACACATATTGGCTCATAATACAGAACAGAATTGGGGGGAGGGACGGTGGCGCAGTGGTAGAGCATCTGCTTGGGAAGCAGAAGGTCCCAGGTTCAATCCCCGGCATCTCCAACGAAAAAGGGTCCAGGCAAATAGGTGTGAAAAAACTCAGCTTGAGACCCTGGAGAGCCGCTGCCAGTCTGAGAAGACAATACTGACTTGATGGACCAAGGGTCTGATTCAGTATAAGGCAGCTTCATGTGTAGGAGGGATGGTGGCTCAGTGGTAGAGCATCTGCTTGGGAAGCAGAAGGTCCCAGGTTCAATCCCCGGCATCTCCAAAAAAAAAGGGTCCAGGCAAATAGGTGTGAAAAGCCTCAGCTGGAGACCCTGGAGAGCCGCTGCCAGTCTGAGAAGACAATACTGACTTTGACGGACCAAAGGTCTGATTCAGTATAAGGCAGCTTCAGATGTTCATATGAATAAAACAACAGAACAATGCTGGACCAGAAGGAAATTTAGTGAAGTGACAAAGGCTTAGAGAGATTCTTGAGGCCTCTTGTTCTATAGCCTTATGTCTTAATCAAGAGCATACCTATAGCATTCAGTGTTTTTTGGTATGCCACGTGGTCCAGAATTGATCAAGTAAAGTCAGAGCCTATGTGCCGAGTTCTTTGACCATCGCCGCGGTGGCATCGCACGGTGGCCACTCTAGGCATTTCCAGGAAAACTCTATGGTGTTCCCAGACGCTCTAGCCATTTGAGAGGGAAAACTCTATGCTACAATAGAGTTGGAGAACACAGGGGACTTGGCAACCCTAACTGCCCAGTGTAACCAAATGTGTGTGTGTGTGTGTGTGTGTGTGTGTGTGTGTGTGTGAGAGAGAGAGATGGCATTCCCTTAACCCTTTCCCTCCCAGATCCAGCCATGGCAACCCAGCATTTATGGATTCCTTCCAGCTTGGCTGCCTCCTCTCCAGAGTAAAGGGATCATGAAAGCAAATCTGATATTCCATCTTTATCATATTAAATCTGCCTCCGCCACCTTCTCCTTCAAGCCCCAGCCTGCATATCAGAACCTTCAAAGCCAGTCGAGATAGGACGTTCATGCAGTGCTTCCAAAGAATGCTGAAGTCAGGTTTTGGGCACCTTTCCAAAGAGCTGCGGAGCCCTCAGCAAGTCAACACAAACACCTTTTTCAGTTTGGAGACCATGTTGTCGAGAAGCCTCGCTGTGAGTGTTGTTGTTTTCCAGCTCCTGAGAAGACAGGAAATGCTTCAGGGGCAGAGGTGGCCCAAGTTGTGGCTCGGGAACCACATGTGGCTCTTTCACACATATTGTGTGGCTCTTGAAGCCCCCACCAGCTGACTTGGAGAAAGCATTTGTCTCTTTAAATCACTTCTCCAAGCCAAGCCAGCCAGCAACTTGGAAAATGCATTTAAAATTAAAGTTGCTTTCCTTCCATCTCTCTCTCCCCATCTATTTTCCTTCCTTCCTTCCTTCCTTCCTTCCTTCCTTCCTTCCTTCCTTCCTTCCTTCCTTCCTTCCTTCCTTCCTTCCTTCCTTCCTTCCTTCCTTCCTTCCTGTCTTGCAGCTTTCAGACATCTGATGTTTATTCTATGTGGCTCTTGTTAAACACGTTTGGCCACCCCTGTTCTGGGGAATTGCAGTTGTGTTTTGGACTGGGCCAGGTCACAAACAGTCATCTTTGGGCCGCTGTGTTTCTTTGCATTGCCCAGTGCAAAAAGAGAGAGAGTCCTTTTTGAATGTCCACACAGACGACCTGTGTTAGTCTTCCTGGAGAAACTGGGCTTCTGAGGTTTCTTTGCTGAGAGTCCAACAAAACCTTGCCCTGCCCAACAACCCAGCACAAGAAGAAATGCGATAGGCAACGTTTGCCTCAACAATTGAGTGACATCTCGCAAGCCTGCGTGTGAGCGAGCAGGGGCTGCGTCCTTATCAATGCGCAGAGCACCTACGTGCTGAGACATTTTCCTCAGCTGCAAAAACAAGATCCTTGGCTTGGAAGCCGGCCCTGCACAGGCCGGGCTGTTTGCCTTTCCAACATCTGCCTGCTTCCCCCCCCACACACACACGCCCCACTGCCAAGAATTTGGGCTAACTTCTGTGTCAGGAAAGACACAGGTCCCAACTTGTCTGAGGGTGTCCTCACAGGAGACAGCTGCTAATTTGTCACACCTAAGATCGGAGGAAAGATTCAGCGCTGAGATGGCAATGGGCCAGGATTCCACAGAAGTTCTCTGGGTAAAACAGTGTTGATAGATCAGCCTCTTCTGCTGGGAGGGGCTGCTAACTATTGATTGGGAAATTCCTGGAGATTTGGAGCAGGGTTCCCTCTAAGCTGAGTTAGCGTGAGCTAGCTCACAGATTCTTAGCCTCCAGCTCACACAACTTTTGTCTTCGCTCAGGAAGGATGACCCCAGAGCACAATAATTCCCCCCTTTTTCCCCCCCTGAAACAAATTACTTTTTATTATTAAACATTTAAACATTTGATACAATAATACACAGTAATTCACCTTACATACTAAAATATACACAAACATATCAACATCGACATCAACCTCCTAACATACAACACCTAATGGAGCGAATGAGTCAAGAAAAGACTATAATTTTCAATATTTTCATATCGTTTCAAATCCTAATGTTTTAGCCCACAAATACATCGGGCTCCATGTCTCTTTACATTCTTCCATATTTCCTCCTTTCAGTCTGCAAGTTAACATATCCATTTCAGCTGCTTCCATTAATTTGGACAAAAATTCATTCTTGTTTGGCGTTTGCGGCTTTTTCCAGTACTTAGCATACAATATCCTAGCTAATTCCTGCTCAAAAAAAGCCCTGGGTTCAACTATGGTTTCATATCAGGAACGAACCGTGGCTTAACTCTGACTTGCCAGGGTTGTCCACTTCAGTAACAGCCTTTTTATTTTCTTGGATAATGTGATTTGACAAATATTTAATAAGTATAGTTCTGGTACATGAGGAATTCTTGTTTTTAACATCTTTTGGCACCAGAGCACAATAATTTATGCAGTAGCCCACTACTTTAATGCCAGGAGCTCACAAAATAGAATTTTTGCTCACAAGACTCTGCAGCTTAGAGGAAACATTGATTTGGAGGTAGAAACGGGGGGAAGTAGGACCTCAGCACTGCATAACGCCAGAGCAGCCACCTTCTATAGCAGCCATTTTCTCCAGGGGTTAGGGGTGGAATTCTAGCAGAAGCTCCTTTGCACACACACCCTGATACAGCCAATCCTCCAAGAGCTTACAAGACTCTTTTTTGTAAGCTGTTGGAGGATTGGCTACATCAGAGGGGTGTGACCTAACATGCAAAGGAGCTCCTGCTAGAATTCCGCCCCTGCCAAGAGTCAATTCGTAGAAAAAGAGGTGCCAGAGCTCATTAGCACAACTCATTTGCATATGCCACACACCCCCTGACGGCACCGGAAGAGGTACTAAATTATATCATCTCAGCATCTGTCTTAAAACGCTTCTTGAATTAGAATTGTCATAATGAAGCCTTACTCCCATCATACTTTTTAAATGACTTTCTCCTATGTGGCCACAGTGGCATGAAGAAGATTCCCATCTGTCTGCTTTATATCTTTTTGGTTCTTTCCCCCATTTTTTTTTTTGTGGGGGAAAATATGAGGAAGTTTGTCAAATCTTAAAAGTTAAGCAAAATTCTCACGGGGGGGTTGAACAATGGAGTCCAGAAGCAAGTATTCTTGTGGGTGGGGGGGGGGGTTAAGAATGAAAGGAAAGGTCCCCTGCGCAAGCAGCAGTTGTTTCCGACTCTGGGGTGACGTTGCTTTCACAATGTTTTCACAGCAGACTTTTGTACAGGGTGGTTCACCATTGCCTTCCCCAGTCATCTCCACTTCCCCCCCAGCAAACTGGGTACTCATTTTACAGACCTCGGAAGGGTGGAAGGCTGAGTCAACCTCGAGCCAGCTACCTGAAAATCCAGCTTTCACCGGGGATCGAACTCAGGTCATGAGCAGAGCTTAGGACTGCAGTACTGCAGCTTTAACACTGCACCGCGGGGCTCTTCCTAAGAATGAAAGCGCGCGATAAAATTTGGAGGTTCTGGAGCTCCATTCCTATGAGCTCCTGCTAGGGCTGCCAAACCCCTGGTCCGGGCGGGTGTTCTCCCTCCTGGGAGGTTCCCAACCCACCAGCCCACATTGGACCAGTGGGGGGAACCTCCCCCGATGTCGCCAGCGCGATGACGTCACCCACAAGTGACCAGCAATGTTGTGCTCTGGCCGCTCTAGGCATTTCCAGGAAAACTCTATGGTTTTTCCCGGACACTCTAGCAATTTTCCCTCCCAAAATGCTAGAGCATCCGGGAAAACCATGGAGTTTCCCCAGAAACCCCTAGAGCGGCCAGCGCGTGACATCCCTCAAAAAGCCCTCTGGTGGGACAGTGGGAAAATGGTAGTTAGAAGGAGCTAACAGAAGGGAAATGGTGGGACTTTTGAAAAATGTGCAACTTTCTCATTGAGACAACTTGATAACCCACTTTGACCACACTCATCCCTGAAAAGATGGGAGATAAGCAGATTTGGGAAAGAGCTCACTGAAGATGGGAAAGGACAATGGGAACAGAATTAGGGCACGGCCATCATGCGGATGCCCCTCCCCACCCCCAAAAGTGCTCGTTAGGAGACCAAAGTGGAGAAAACCCTGTATGTGAAATCAGCCTGTTGTCTGCAGCAGCTGAGGAGTCCGCAGCAGGGTCTCCTCAGCCATAGAGTTCACTAGGTTACAAGAGAGCCAGTTTGGTGTAGTGGTCACGAGTGCAGACTGGGTTTGATTCCCCACTCCTCCTCCACATGCAGCCGGCTGGGTGACCTTGGGTCAGTCACAAGTTCTTTCAGAGACATTCTCTCAAAAGCAGTTCTCGCAGGGCTCTCTCAGTCCCGCCAGCCTCGCAGAGTGTCTGTTGTGTGAAGAGGCAGGCAAGGAGATTGTAAGCTGCTCTGAGACTGAGGGAAGGGCAGGATATAACCCAATCTCCTCTCCTCCTCCTCCTCTTCTTCTTTTTCTTTCAAAGTAGCTATTATCACCAGGGGAACTGATCTCTGTAACCTGGAAATCATTGAAGTAGTAGCAGGAGTCGTCGTTGTCATCGTTGTTGACATTGTCATCGTTATATGGCATTGTATATAAAATAGCAAGATCTAAGGATTGTCTGGCAGCCTCAAGATCTAACTCTTTTAGCATTATGCACCCCTAGGTGGTGTCTGGGTAGACTTATTTTAGGGGGCTGAGAGAGCTCCAAGAGAATTGTGACTGACCCAATTGGCTTCCTGTGAAGGAGTGTGAAATCGAACCCAGTTCTGCAGATTAGAGTCCGCCTCTCTTAACCACAACACCTCTCTTAACCACTTAACCGCTTGTAACCTGGAGACCTGTTGTGATGCTAGGATAAAGGACTTTTCTTTTCTTTTTTAAAGCAGAAATGCAGTTCTGGCTGGCTTGGCATCAGGGCGTGCAAACTAATATGCAAATGAGTTCCTGCTGGGCTTTTTTCTACCATAAAAGCCCTGTGTGAAACAATGGTGATGTCAGGAGGTGTGGCCTAATATGCAAATGCGTTCCTGCTGGGCTTTCTCTACCAAGAAACCCTGCGCGAAACAATGGTGATATCAGGGGTGCGGCCTAATATGCAAATGAGTTCCTGCTGGGCTTTCTCTACCAAAAAAACCCCCTGTTTGAAACAATAGTGCTATCAGGGGGTGTGGCCTAATATGCAAAAGAGTTCCTGCTGGGATATCTTCAGTCACCTCCTGGAAACTGTGGACGCTACACTGGGGGCCTCCAAGAATGAGTCTGCGGTCCCGATTTGGAATGCTTCCCTCTGTCCCTGAGCTGTCTTTCTCTTTCATTACCAACAAACAGCACGCCGTCAGGGGCTCATTGTAATAGACGGTGGAACAACAGCCAGTTTATTCTTCCTCCTCTTACAGGCTGATGAGCCCCAGCATAGAGCGGCTTCCTGGATGCCTATTACACCCGGTGGCTTCATAACGTTTTCCCTAACATGAGATAGTCACAATTAAATTTTAAATCAACAAACGAATTGCTGCAGGGGCGAACAGAGATCGGCATAAGGGCTCCTGTCGGACAGGGCTTTTAATTGTGGTTTCAGGAATCAAATGGAAAGAAGCGGTATCGATCGGATGAGAAGATAGATGTGCCGGTGGAGAGGAAGGGTGGGAGGTTTGGCCGAGCTCTCTCGACAGTGGCTGCAAATCCAGAATTTGGGAGAAAGTCGAAACAACTGTATAACTCTGTAACAATTAAACAACCAGGTACACACCAGGAGTAGAATTCTAGCAGGCACTCCTTTTAGGGTTGCCAAGTCCAATTAAAGAAAAATCTGGGGACTTTGGGGGTGGAGCCAGGAGACATTGGGGGGTGGAGCCAAGAACAAGGATGTGACAAGCATAATTGAACTCCAAGGGAGTTCTTGCCATCACATTTAAAGAGACAGCACACCTTTTAAAATGCCTTTCTTCCATAGGAAATAATTAAGGATAGGGGCACCATATTTTGGGGCTCATAGAATTGGACCCTCTGGTCCAATCGTTTTGAAACCTGGGGGGTATTTTGGGGAGAGGCACTAGATGCTATACTAAAAATTTGGTGCCTCTACCTCAAAAAATAGCCCCCCCCCAGAGCCCCCAATACCCACGGATCAATTTCCTATTATTCCCTATGGGAATCATTCTCCATAGGGAATAATAGAGTGCCTAGTAGACATTTCCCTCCCCCCCCACACACACTTTCTAAAGGGGGGGAGGGCCTCCAAACTAGGGAATCCCCTTCCCCCTCCCTCTCACACACACACACTTACCAGATCTTCCTCCGGACAAATCTACTTCCTGTGAAAACGAAAGCAAAGAAAGGGAGGGGCCGTTCTCAGAAGCCCTTCCTGCTTCCTGCCCAGCCTTAAAGGGGCAGACATTTTGCAAACGGCTCAGGAGCTCTACAACATGAAGCCTAAAGGTATGTTCTCCCCCCCCCCTCCACCCCACACCCCCGCTTCCAGAGTTTTGAAGAGCGGGAGATGAGGCTGCGAACCCAGAAGTCTCCCGCCTGAGCGGGAGGTTTGAGAAGCCTAGCTCCTTTGCATATTAGGCTACATACCCCTAATGTAACCAATCCTTCAAGAGCTTACAAGGCCTAATATGCAAAGGAGCTACTGCTAGAACTCCACCCCTGGTACACACACAGAGCAAACTTTGGAGCATCTTTGCTCCACACATGAGACAACTCCAGTCCCCACTTTGATTATGTCCCCCAAACCTTTGAAACCAGACAGGACTCTTATGGTTCTGTTAAGTGCTACACAATAAAGAATAGGCCCGTCTTGGTACATGGGGGAAGACTCTGGTTTATGGAGCTTTCTATTTTAGTAGAACTTAAGTGTGGTTATCGGTTTAAAAGGGAATTCTTCCCCGACTCTTAAATTAGGCTTCCCAATCCCGCCCCCCCCCCCCCCCGGTCCCAGTTGAGGAACCCCCATTTTTCTAGGCTCCACCCTGTTCCCAGCCAGCTGGCCAGCAGGGAGGGAGCCCCGCCCCCGTAGTCACCATGTGCCTTTAGACCTCCCACAGATTTAGAAGCCTGGAAACACGTGGTGTTTTAAACTGTATGTGTGTGCCTTTAAATTTGAGTGGGAAATGAAAGCTGCATTGGAAGGGGCCAGCCGCAGAGCCATGTGTGTGAGAAAGAGAGTGAGAGTCGAGTCCCTCTGCTTGGTTTGGTTTCAGATGTCTTTGTATAGGAACCAGTGCCAGTAACTCTGTGTGTGTTTGTGTGTGTGTGTGTTTGTGTGTGTGTGAGAGACAGAGAGAAAGAGAGAGAGACAGAGAGAAAGAACAGTCTCTGTGCTTGTTTAGGATTCATTTCAGACATCTTTGTACAGAAACCTGTTTATGGGATGGAGGAAAACTTCACCTCTCTCTCTTTTCATTTGCCTGTGTTAGTCTGAAGAAGTTAGTTGGAAATACAGCAGCTCCTGTGTGTAAAGCCGCAGTGAGATCACCGAAGCGTGTGCTTGCAAACTCTGTTTATTTCAGCTGCTTTGTTAGTGTGGGTTCACTTTCATTTACTGGAATTGCTGGGGGGACAAAGAAATGAAGACTATTCAGGGGAATTGCACCACTGTCTTTTTATTTATTTTAGGGAATGGGAAAGTCTTCTGGCTTCACCCCCCAAAGTCCCCAGGTATTTTCTGAGTTGGATTTGACAACCCTATCTTAAATGCCGTCCTTGTTATATTAAAAAAGTAGTCCCCTGTGCAAGCACCAGTCATTTCCGACTCTAGGGTGACGTCGCATCACGACATTTTCACTGCAGACTTTTTACGGGTCATCTACACTTTCCCCCCAGCAAGATGGGGACTCATTTCACAGACGTCAGAAGGATGGAAGGCTGAGTCAACCTCGAGCCGGCTACCTGGACCCAGCTTCAGCCGGGATCGAACTCAGGTCGTGAGCAGAGAGCTCGGACTGCAGTGCTGTAGTTTTACCACTCTGCGCCATGGGGCAGTTCTTGTTATATTACACATTGCAAATATTTACCACAGAATCCACTCGCTTGTGATAAACGAGCTGTCTACGAGACATTCATAGACAGGAACCATTACTCTTGTACCAAGCCTAAATTCCAGTTGCTTCCTTCAGATGAGTTCTTGTTTACAGCTTTTCAATTACAGGAGAAACGCGACCGGCTATTCTTCAGCCATATGCAGATGCTGGCAGGTTTCGGTGAAATAAAAGAAGAGGTTAACGTAAATCCTTTCGGACTCCTTTGCCTATGAAGGGTTTATCCAAAGCTCAGAGATGCAGAACTTCAAGTGTGTCCGCTGTGGCAAAATGAAGAACAGCATCATGGGAGATCATTCTAATGATGACCCAGCACAGTGTCATGTCAGTGGGTTGCTTTCCCCATGGCAACTGTTCACAAGCGGATTTTGCCATTCCTACACAGTAAAAACCCAGTGGCAAACCATGTTATTCAGTGTGTGTGCGCAAAGGCACCCGCAGAGTCCACCACACAAAGCAGTCATTTTCATCATGGGAAGTTAACTTGTTCTTGTGGAGATCGATTAGAATACTGGGAGATCTCCAAGTGTCACCTGGAAGTTGGGAACCATTTGGGGGGAACCTCTCTCTCTCTCTTTTACTAAGGCCAACGTCTGATCTCAGGGACGGGACGGTGGCTCAGTGGTAGAGCATCTGCTTGGGAAGCAGAAGGTCCCAGGTTTCAATCCCCGGCATCTCCAAAAAAGGGTCCAGGCAAATAGACGTGAAAAACCTCAGCTTGAGGCCCTGGAGAGCCGCTGCCAGTCTGAGAAGACAATACTGACTTTGACGGACCGAGGGTCTGATTCAGTATAAGGCAGCTTCAGATGTTCGTCAGATCTCAAAAGCGAAGCAGGGTCAGCACTTGGAAGGGAGACCATCAGGGAAGGCTATACAAAGGGAGGCACTGGCCAACCACCTCTGCTTCTCACTTGCCTTGAAAGCCTCTTGCTGGGGTCACCATAAGTCTTGGAAGGGAAGCCGCCAAGGAGGGTTCTGCAGAGAAAGGCAATGGCCAACCAAGAAGAAGAAGGTGACGATGATGTCATTGGATTCATATCCCACCCTCCACTCTGAATCTCAGAGCGGTCACAATCTCCTTTACCTCCCTCCCCACAACAGACACCCTGTGAGGTGGGTGAGGCTGAGAGAGCTCTCCCAGAAGCTGCCCTTTCAAGGACAACCTTTGCCAGAGCTATGGCTGACCCAAGGACATTCTAGCAGCTGCAAGTGGAGGAGTGAGGAATCAAACCTGGTTCTCTCAGATAAGAGTCCATGCACTTAACCACCACACCAAACTGGCGAAGAAGAAGAAGAAGAGGAGGAGGAGGAAGAGGAGGAGATCGGATTTATATCTCGCCCTTCACTACCTGAACAAGTTTCAAAGCAGCTTACAATCTCCTTTCTCTTCCCCTCCCCACAGCAGACACCCTGGGAGGTAGGTGCGGCTGAGCTGAGAGCTCTGACAGAAACTGCTCTTTGAAAGGAACAGCTCTTAGAGAACTGTGACTGGGCCAAGGCCATTCCAGCAGTTGCAGGTGGAAAAAGAGTGGGGAATCAAACCTGGTTCTCCCAGATAAGAGTCCGCACACTTAGCCACTACACCAAACTGTCTCACCAAACTGGATGTGCCTGCTTGTTGTTAGACCACCCATTTTCTTTTCCAGGGACAAAGAATTACCTGCTCCAGTCCCACTCCCCCCCCCCCACAAGAAAGTGAGAAGTGGGAGAAAAAATGCTGCACAGTGATGTTTTAGGAATTTTCCTTAGTCTCTGTGGCAAAGGTCATAGAGGCAACTTACAGCAGTGCCCGGAAGTGACATCACATGATTCTCAAACTTGACCCTTCTGAGGCACCATCTCTAGAAGAGCAGGCAGAAAGAAGAAGACTGCAGATTTATACTCTGCCCATCTCTCTGAATCAGAGACTCAGAGCAGCTTACAATCTCCTATATCTTCTCCCCTCACAACAGACACCCTGTGAAGTGGGGGCAGATTTATACCCCGCCCTTCTCCCTGAATCAGAGACTCAGAGCGGCTATCTCCTATATCTTCTCCCCCCACAACAGACACCCTGTGAGGTGGGTGGGGCTGAGAGGGCTCTCCCAGATCTGTTGAGATCAGACATTGCCCTTAGTTAAAAGAGAGTGAGAGAGGAGAAGGTCCCCAAATGGTTGTCAACTTCCAGGTGGCACCTGGAGATCTTCCACTATTATAATTGATCTCCACAAGAAAAGAAGATATTGGATTTATACCCCACTGTATACACTGAATCTAAGAGTTTCAGAGTGGTCACAATCTCCCTGTGAGATAGGTGCACCTGAGAGAGCTCTCCCAGAAGCTGCCCTTTCAAGGACAACTCCTACGAAAGCTCTGGCTGATCCAAGGCCATTCCAGCAGGTGCAAGTGGAGGAGTGGGGAATCAAACCCGGTTCTCCCAGATAAGAGAGCTCTGGCTGACCCAAGGCCATTCCAGCAGGTGCAAGTGGAGGAGTGGGGAATCACACCCGGTTCTCCCAGATAAGAGAGCTCTGGCTGATCCAAGGCCATTCCAGCAGGTGCAAGTGGAGCAGTGGGGAATCAAACCCGGTTCTCCCAGATAAAAGTCCGTGTACCTAACCACTACGCCAAACTGGCTCTCCAGCACCAAGCCTAGGAGAGAACAGGTTAAAGTTCTTCTCACATAATGCTGGCACTTGGGGGTCGCTCAGTGAAGCTGACAGGCAGCGGGTTTGGGATGGACTGCCCCAGACAGGTGTCGACAGCTAACAAAATCGTGATTACGTTCTCTCCTTACTTTCTCAGGCAATGATGAAAGGCCACTCAAGACAGAGGGAGACCCGCTGCCTATGTCTTGCATTGACTTTCTGGGGTTAAAGAGTGCCTACCTGGGATCTCCAGTGTTGACACGGCTGCGAGCTTAAGCTAAACACATTTCAACATGGCTGCCGGCCAAAAACACTAAATGTGCCAAAGGCTAAACACAGAATGCCTGGCTAGTTTCAAAACAACCGTACCACCTCCCCAAGGATGGAGAGCGTACCATTTTGCTGAACTCCCAGAATGCAATGTGCAAATACTTGGAGAGGAATGGAAGAGAAAATATTTCATATCAGGTACATCTGCCTTTTTAAAAAAAAAATCCTTTCTGCATTAGTATTGTGATTTGAATAAGCTGAGGCAGTTTGACTGCACTGATCCTCCAGCGCATCATTTAGCAACAAATCGTTGATCTTTTTTAATTGATACCTATATTTTTATTGCCACCGGGGGTAATTTTGGATCGTCTGACTCAGTTTCCAAAATGTCTCCAGAAAGACGCTGTGTCTTCCTTTTCTTTCCTTTTTATGTAAATCATAACATTCTCAACTTGTCTTCTCCAGAAATGGATTTTCTCCAAAAGTGCAAGATATTCCTAAACTATTTGTGGTGTGTTTGGATAAAGCAGCAGTAACAGTCATTGCATCAAAAGAAATTAACAGCATGCACCCTCTCAACCTCCTCTTCTCCAGATTGAACATTCCTAAGCCCCTCAGCCTTTCCTCATAGGGCTTGGTCTCCCAGGCTCAACCCCCAGCATCTCCTGTTGAAAGAAATAAGCAAGAAGGGAAGAAAAGCAGGGTCAGCCCTTGTTAGTACTTCGATGGGAGAATTCCATCAGGGGTGGAATTCTATCAGGAGCTCCTGATGTAGCCAATCCTTCAAGAGCTTACAGGGCTCTTTTTTGTAAGCTCTTGGAGGATTGGCTACATTAAGCAGTGTGTGGCCTAATATGCAAAGGAGCTCCTGCTAGAATTCCACCCCTGGAGACCACCAAGGAAGACGAGAGTTGCTATTCAGAGGCAGGCAATGGTAAGCTGTCTCTGTTCATCTCTTGCTTTGAAAAGCCAGCTGTGACGCCTTGCTACTTTCCATCACCGATAGGGGCCATGTAGGACCCTAGAGAGCAGCTTCCAGTAAGAGAAGAAGAAGAAGAAGAAGAAGAAGAAGAAGAAGAAGAAGAAGAAGAAGAAGAAGAAGAAGAAGAAGAAGAAGAAGAAGAAGAAGAAGAAGAAGAAGAAGAAGAAGATGATGATGATGATGATGATGATGATATTGGATTTATGTCCCGCCCTTCACTCCGAATCTCAGAGTCTCAGACCAGTTTACAATCTCCTTTGTCTTCCTCTCCCAAAGCACACACCGTGTGAGGTGGGTGGGGCTGAGAGGGCTCTGACAGCAGCTGCCCTTTCAAGGACAACCTCTGTGAGAGCTATGGTTGACCCAAGGCAAATTCCAGCATCTGGAAGTGGAGAAGTGGGGAATCAAAGCCGGTTCTCCCAGATAAGAGGCCGCACACTCAACCACTACACCAAACTGGCTTGACAGACCTTGAGAGATCGTTTGAAGGCGCCTTCATACATTCCTAGATGAGAGGCAAGAGGAAGCTTCCAAAGGGAAGTAACATCACACAACCATAAAAACATAAGAGAAGCCATGTTGGATCAGGCCAGTGGCCCATGCAGTCCAACACTCTGTGTCACATAAGAACATAAGAGAAGCCCTGTTGGATCAGGCCAGTGGCCCCTCCAGTCCAACACTCTGTGTCACATAAGAACATAAGAGAAGCCCTGTTGGATCAGGCCAGTGGCCCCTCCAGTCCAACACTCTGTGTCACATAAGAACATAAGAGAAGCCATGTTGGATCAGGCCAGTGGCCCATCCAGTCCAACACTCTGTGTCACATAAGAACATAAGAGAAGCCATGTTGGATCAGGCCAATGGCCCATCCAGTCCAACACTCTGTGTCACATAAAAACATAAGAGAAGCCGTGCTGGATGAGGCCAGTGGCCCATCCAGTCCAACGCTCTGTGTCACATAAGAACATAAGAGAAGCCATGCTGGATCAGGCCAGTGGCCCATGCAGTCCAACACTCTGTGTCACAGAAGAACATAAGAGAAGCCATGTTGGATCAGGCCAGTGGCCCATGCAGTCCAACACTCTGAGTCACAGAAGAACATAAGAGAAGCCATGTTGGATCAGGCCAGTGGCCCATCCAGTCCAACACTCTGTTACACAGTGGCCAAAAAAACAAAGGTGGCATTAGGAGGTCCACCAGTGGGGCCAGGACACTAGAAGCCCTCCCACTGTTGCCCCCCCCCCGCCCAGCACCAAGAATACAGAGCATCATGTGCTCCAGACAAAGAGTTCCAGCTATACCTTGTGGCGAATAGCCACTGATAGTCCTCTGCTCCATATGTTTATCCAATCCCCTCTTGAAGCTGTCTATGTTTGTAGCCACCGCCACTTCCTGTGGCAGTGAATACCACGTGTTCATCACCCTTTGGGTGAAGAAGAAGTACTTCCTTTTATCCATTCTAACCAGACTGCGCCACAATTTCATGGAGTGCCCATGAGTTCTTGTATTGTGAGAAAGGGAGAAAAGGACTTCTTTCTCTACCGTCTCTATCCCACCCTTTCTGTAACCTTTCTGCTGCAACCAGCCAGTCCTCTGATCAAACAGGTTCTGCTTTGAGCACGTGCAGAAGATCCCTTTGGGTGTCCTTGACTTGAAATATTGTCTTAACAGGTTATTACACAACAATAATTTCTGGAGAGGAGTCTTCCAAGAAGCCCCGGCTGAAACGCACTTCATTTTCACCCGCCCGTCCCCCCTTCCTTGTTTCACTCCCCTCCCCAATCCCCCTGTACAGTATCTAGGTTATATACAGGCAGCAGCTGGCTCCAATTAATGTTGGGAAAAGAAGCCCGTCTTAGGAATTATTGTTTAAATGGCTGCGTAGGCATGGGGAGCAAGCCGTTTGCACCTGGCCAAATTGGGATATTTTTAAGCCAGGCTAATCATAAACAGTCTCTTGGTGCTGTGCTGAATATCCTCCACTTTCCGTTCTGGGGTCAAAACCAACCTTTTCAGCCAGGTAGATGTTTCTCCTGAAAGTTAACTTGTGGCAACGATTTGTTGTTGTTCAGTCACACAGTCAAGTCCGACTCTTTGCGACCCCATGGACCGAGTCACAGCAGGCCGTCCTGTCGTCTACCATCCTCCGAAGTCTGCTCAAATTCTTGTTGGTTACATCAGTAACGCTGTCCAGCCATCTCCTCTTTTGCCTTCCCCTTCTTCTTTTGCCTTCTGTCTTTCCCAGCATCAGGGTCTTCTCCATCGAGTGCTCCCTTCTCATGGGGTGGCCAAAGTATTTGAGCTTCAGCTTCAGCATCTGACCTTCCAGGGAACAGTCTGGGTTGATTTCCTTTAGGACTGATTGATTGGAACTTCTTGCAGTCCAAGGGACTCAACGATATTCACTTTTTAAAAATTTATACTCCACTTTGCTCCCCGGTGAGGACCCAAAGCAACAGATGCCCTTCTCTAGGCGTCACTTGGAGCAGGTGCTCACAGGAATAGAGATTTGGAACCACTGGATTTTATTGTGCTCTTTCTTTCTTCACCCCTCCCCACCCCCAAATACTCCATTGTACAAACCCTCTGTGAGAATTTTGTTGAACTGTAAGATTTGACAAATTTTCTAATGCCCCCCACTAGAGCTGCCAAGCCCCTGGGTTGGACGCGGATTCTCCCACTCTGGAGGTTCCCTACCTGCCGGTCCGACATTGCCGGTGTGATGATGTCTCCCGGAAGTGACATCATCACACCAGCGATGTCGCTCACCAGCCACTCTAGGTGATTCCAGGGAAACTCTATGGTTTTCCCGGATGCTCTAGCAATTTGGGAAGGAAAACTCTATGGTACAATACGTACTTGCTCCTGGGCTCCATTGCTCAAACCTCCTGCGAGAATTTTGCCGAACTCGATGATTTGACAGACTTCCTAATATTTTTCCTCACGAAAAATGGGGAAATAACCCAAACACATAAAGCAGACAGATGATGCGCATTTTGGATTGTCAGTATACTATTTACAAATTGAGATTGAGCTATAAGGAGGCATTAGTTGTATTTATACACTGCGATCTGCTTTGGGTTGAGACCCACCGGGGGGTTGGCAACCCAGCACTGAGGACGTCTCTGCTATATGCCGAATGCATGTACTCAGGGCTTTCTTTGTAGCAGGAACTCCTTTGCATATTAGGCCACACACCCCTGATGTAGCCAATTCTCCAAGAGCTTACAGGGCTCTTCTTACAGGGCCTACCGTGAGCTCTTGGAGGATTGGCTACATCAGGGGTGTGTGGCCTAATATGCAAAGGAGTTCCTACTACAAAAAAAGCCCTGAAACAGAGTATTGGACTGGTTGGGCCATTGGCCTGATCCAACATGGCTTCTCATATGCTCTTCTTCAAATCAGAAGGATACGAAACATTGAAAACTTCCAATCATAGGAGATGTGCCAAAGGAGAAAATCAGTTTCAGGCAGGTCTATGGGTCTGGTCAATCGCAGCCAGGGCTTTTTCTTTGGACTATCCCCGGACCAAGAGAGGTGAAGTTGCAATGCACCCGCAATCGGGCCTTCTCCTCTGTGGCCCCGAGCTTATGGAACCAACTTCCAGAGGAAATGCGGGCCCTGCGGGATCTTGAACAATTCCGCAGGGCCTGCAAGACTTTCCTCTTCCGACTGGCTTTCGATGATGTAGAAAATTAAGTACTAATGATACCGCCATCATAATAAAGAACAAATAGCAATAGCATTAGCACTTTTATAACTGTAATTAATTTTAAATCTATTAGAATTTTAATGTTGAATGTAACCTTGTTTTTATACAATGGAATGTTACTGTTACTGTTAGCCGCCCTGAGCCTGCCCCGGCGGGGAGGGCGGGATATAAATAAAATTATCTAATCTAATCTAATCTAATCTTTGGTGGCAGGAGCTCCTTTGCATATTAGGCCACACACCCCTGCTGTAGCCAATCCTCCCGGAGCTTACAGGGCTCTTATCGCAGGACCTTCTGTGAACTCTTGGAGGATTGGCTACATCAAGGGGGTGTGGCCTAATATGCAAAGGAGTTCCTGCTACAAAAAAAGCCCTGCATGCTGACCTCCTTCCACTCCAAATTTGGAAAGGGTGGAAGAATGCCAAACATTTCGGCAGGGCGGGAGAAATCCCGCCACCCCCAGTGGCCAGAGAGTCATGCCTGGCTTTGAGAAGAGTCTCTAACCAGGGACAGCTGTTCTGTACTTGTGGGAACTTGCCTGGGAAACCCACATTGCCTGCACAGGAGAAAATGAAGAACAGGAGACGGAAGAAAAATGCTAAGGCAGCAAAGGCCAAAAGAAAGGCATTGTATCCGACACGGAACCGATGGGGAAGACGTTAACGTTCCACTCAAGTTTCCCTCTCCCTGGGAGTATTTCAGGGAATGCAGATGGAGGGGGGGGGGGTAGAGACACAAACGCCCCAGCTGCAGCCAAAATGAGGCAATTTGTTAGGGAGATGGCATTTTTAATGAGAAACACTTGCTGGTGGAGAACAAAAAGGCCTGTTTTCTTGGGGAGGGGGGGGAAACACTCTCGATTCCCCTCTGAAGTGCATGAAAAAGCCGCTTCATGGAAGCCTCAGGCCCCGAGCAGCTGAGTCCTCAGAGGATACAGATGTTGTCCAGGCAGATGTGGAACAAATGGGAGTCTGTCCTGACCAATTAAAGAGAGAAAGGAAAAGCACCAGAGGATTTGGAGGGGCTTAAGGGACTGACAACTTCACTGCAGGAAAAGGGCGAGAAAGCCATCTTAGAAACCCGGATCGATCTTTTGAGGAACAGCCTGCATAAAGAGTTTTTAATTGTGCCAGTTAAGTGGGAGCGAGGGTGGGGGGTAAGTCTGGCTCAGAAATCAGCTTTAAAAAGAATTGTCCCAAGGAACTTCTCAGCGTGTTCCTAATATTCATTTATTTTTATCCCCACAGTGTGGGGCTGGAACCCTAGGAACGGTGCAACAGATGTCTTGCATCGGTAAATTATTGCAAAACTTGCAAAGATTATAATATGCATTTGATCGCAGAATGAAAACTGTATTTGCCCACCTGTGATGTGTAAATCCATGCTTTTGGCGCTGATCCCCCACTAGGGTTGCCAAGTCCAATTTAAGAAATATCTGGGGACTTTGGGGGTGGAGCCAGGAGACATTAGGGGTGGAGCCAAGATCAAGGCTGTGACAAGCATAATTGAATTCCAAAGGGAGTTCTGGCCATCACATTTAAAGGGACGGCACACCTTTTCAATGCTTTCCTTCCATAGGAAATAATGAAGGATAGGAGCACCTTCTTTTGGGGCTCATAGAATTAGACCCCCTGGTCCAATCGTTTTGAAACTTGGGGGATAGTTTGGGGAGAGGCACTAGATGCTGTACCAAAGATTTGGTGCCTCTACCTCAAAAAACAGCCCCCCCCCAGAGCCCTCGATACCCGTGGATCAAATCTCCATTATTTTCTGTGGGAATAAATCTCCATAGGGAATAACAGAGTTCCCAGCAGACTTTTCCCTCCCCTCCCCCTGCTTTCTGACGATCCTGAAGCGGGGGGAGGGCCTCCAAACCGGGGGATCCCCTGCCCCCACCTGGGGATTGGCAACCCTATCCCCCACACAGGGGTTATTTTGTAGAAAAAGAGGTGCCGGAGCTCATCAGCACAACACATTTGCATAACTCATCTGCGTATGCCACGCACCCCTGACATCACTGGAAGGTGTACTAAAATTATATCAGCCCAGCATCCACCTGAAAATGCTTCTTGAATTAGAATTGTCAAAATAAAACCTTACTCCCATCATACTTTTAAAATGACTTTCTCCTATGTGGCCATAGTGGCATGAAGATTTCCATCTGTCTGCTTTGTATGTTTTGGTTATTTCCCCATTTTTGAGGGGGGAAATATTAGAAAGTTTGTCAAATCTTAGAATTCAGCAAAATTCTCACAGAGGGTTTGAACAATGGAGCCCAGAAGCAAGTTTTTTTGTTGTTGTTGGGGGAGGGATTAAGAAAGAAAGAGCACAATTAAAATTTAAAGGTTCCAGAGCTCCGTTCCTGAGAACTCTTGCCCAAAATGAGGCCTGCCCCCACCCTTGAGAAACTAAGAGGGAAAATCTGGCCAGAAAAGCAACAGTGTGAATAGTGAGAATAAAATGAAAGTTTTATACAATTAAAAAAAGAAAAGAAATAGTGACACTTTTCCCTCTACTCTTCTGACCTACCATTGCGATGCTCTAGGAATTTCCCCAGGTATCTATGATCTTTACTTGTCTACCATAGATATCAGGGGGAATTCCTAGAGAAGCAACATCATATCCTCCCCAAACTCAACCCTCCCAAGGAACCACTCCTATAATCCCATGGCATTTGCTGAGGAAGAGCTACCAACTCCATTCGTAACATTCAGAAATGAAACAGAAGGGATAGGAAAGGCAACAGCCTCGTTTACTTGACATACCGATAAAATGCACTCACCAACATATGTTTGAGACAATTTCCATATCAAATCCAATCAAAACACGAGCCTCTAAACTGTGGAACAGATTTAACAAACACAGCCATCAGACAGTATTAAAATACTCAACTAAAAACCAAGCCAAGCCAATAAGCGGGGGGAAATATTAAACATTTCAACTAAACTCAATAAGACAGCAGCAGTGGTACAATTTCCAATGGATTCTCTGCAGCAGCTGTGAGAGGAGATTCGTAAAATCTGCAGAAAAACTTCAAATGTACTTCTCTTCCTTCCCACATAATGTCTCTGCACACCTGTTAAAACTTCAGGTTTCATTTTACTTCCATTGTGCGATACTGCCGACTTGTTTCAAATGAAAACTTCCGATGGTTTTGTCTGTGCATTTTCATTCACAGCTGCACTGCATCATAGGAGACATAGTTTCACATTGCATGTATCTAGTTTGCTCCAGGAGTTGGGTAAAATACTGCACTCACTTCTCAGGCAAAAACGGGATGTTACGAAAGCAACAGAGCTTGACAAACGTTCAGAAACTGCCTTTTATATTAAGCTATATGCTCAATCTCACCCAATTCATCTCCTGATTACCACCCATATTCCACACAGGGCATTTTTTGTAGCAGGAACTCCTTTGCATATTAGGCCACACACTCCTGATGTAGCCAATCCTTCAAGAGCTTATAGTAGGCCCTGTAATGAGAGCCCTGAAAGCTCTTGGAGGATTGGCTACATCAGGGGTGTGCGGCCTAATATGAAAAGGAGTTCCTACTACAAAAAAAAAAACCCTGATTCCAGATGACTTCTCTATGCCAGTTCCATGATCCAAAGCATTACATTTTGATAGTCAAAGAGAAACCCGCAGGTAGAAGTAATGTTATGCCCTGGTGATGTTCTAGGAATCTCCTCAAACTCTATGGCAAAACCATAAAGACTAGGGGAGACTCCTAGAGAAACACCATCAATACAATTTCCTCCCTCCTCTGTCCCCCCCAATCACTGGGAAGGGCAGGAGATTGAGGTCAGGGGATTCACTGTTGTAGGTAAGCAAAGGGCAAGCTTGCCTTTGCTAAATTTGCTAAATTTCAGAGGATCACACATGCAGCATAATCCAAATATCTGTAGCTAGGGTGTTGAAACTGGGAGACTTTTTTTGTCACCATGCGTTGTCCAAAGGCCTTCCAGAGGCATTTGGCTGGCCATAGCAGTAGGTGGGATGCTGGGTGAGCCTTCAACCTGATCTAGCGGGACTCTTCTTCATGCCAAAGACCTGATATATAACAAGCAATGGGGAAAGTATCCTATTGAACACCCTCATTGTTTAGCCATCTGCTTTCCTGAGCAGTGGCTCGGTGGTAAAACACCTCCCTGTAAGGCAGCTTCATTTAGGGAGGCTCCATTGCTCAGTGGAAGAGCCTTTGCTTGGCATGCAGAAGGTCTCAGGTTCAATCCCCAGCACATCCAGTTAAAAGGGCCAGGCAGCAGGTGACGGGAAAGATCTCAGAAGAAGAAGACTGCAGATTTATACCCTGCTTTTCTCTCTGAATCAGAGACTCAGAACAGCTTACAATCTCCTATATCTTCTCCACCCACAACAGTTTGGTGTAGTGGTTAAGCCAGTTTGGTGTAGTGGTTAAGTGTGCAGACTCTTATCTGGGAGAACCGGGTTTGATTCCCCACTCCTCCACTTGCACCTGCTGGAATGGCCTTGGGTCAGCCAGAGCTCTCTTATCTGGGAGAACCGGGTTCGATTCCCCACTCCTCCACTTGCAGCTGCTGGAATGGCCTTGGGTCAGCCAGAGCTCTGACAGAGGTTGTCCTTGAAAGGGCAGCTGCTGTGAGAGCCCTCTCCAGCCCCACCCACCTCACAGGGTGTCTGTTGTGGGGGAGGAAGGTAAAGGAGACTGTAAGCCACTCTGAGACTCGGAGTGAAGGGCGGGATTTCTTTCTTTCCTTCTTTCCTTCCTTCCTTCCTTCCTTCCTTCCTTCCTTCCTTCCTTCCTTCCTTCCTTCCTTCCTTCTCTCAAACGTCTGACATTTATGTCTTATGTCTTGGAGAGCCAGTTTGGTGTAGTGGTTAAGTGTACGGACTCTTATCTGGGAGAACCGGGTTTGATTCCCACTCCTCCGCTTGCACCTGCTAGCATGGCCTTGGGTCAGCCAGAGCTCTGGCTGCGGTTGTCCTTGAAAGGGCAGCTGCTGTAAGAGCCCTCTCCAGCCCCACCCACCTCACAGGGTGTCTGTTGTGGGGGAGGAAGATAAAGGAGATTGTGAGCCGCTCTGAGACTCTTCGGAGTGGAGGGCGGGATATAAATCCAATATCTTCATCTACCTCACAGGGTGTCTGTTGTGGGGGAGGAAGGGAAAGGAGATTGTGAGCCGCTCTGAGACTCTTCGGAGTGGAGGGCGGGATATAAATCCAATATCTTCTTCTTCTTCTTCAATAGACCCTATGAGGTCGGTGGGGGGGTGAGAGAGCTCTCACGGAAGCTGCCTTTCAAGGACAGCTCTGCCAGAGCTATGGCTGACCCAAGGCCATTCCAGCAGGAGCAAGTGGCAGAGTTGGGAATCAAACCCGGCTCTCCCAGATAAGAGTCCGCACACTTAACCACTACACCAAACTGCTGAAACCCTGGAAAGCCCCTGCCAGTCTGAGTAGACAGCATTGACCTTGATGGGCCAAGGGTCTGATTCCATATACGGCAGGTTCGTGTGTGGAATCAATTATCCGAATGTACCGTCTGCACAGATGTAATGCGTTAAAAGGGAAATGCAAGTCATCTCTCTGTTCCGGGTGGAATTGCCTCAATTTCAGCCATCGGCCCAATTTGGAGTGGTAATTTGATTATAGTCCCAGCCGAGGGCTCAAACCACACCACTCTTTCTCATGGATGTTTGTGGTAGACGGTGTCGCAGGGCACCGCTGCCTCTGGTGAGCCTTAAAACAGCAGCAACGAGCCATAAATCAGATTGGCCACGTGGGTTCTCCTACAGACGGATCTGGCTCCGAAGCTGGCCTAAGGGGTTCTTTTTTCTGCACGCGCTCATTTAACAAAAAAAAGCAATCGTAGCACATGTGTTTATGAGCTATGAGAAGGCAAGGCGGCCATGCCTCGCCGCCGTATACAATTTATGGGCCCCTCCGAAAAGTTGGAGCTGCTCATGACCATCCTGCAAAGTTTTCGTGGCGAGCCCGGTTTGGGAAGCGATTGTCAGTTTGTTGATGTTCTGCAACCAATGCGGCTTTCTTAACGAGGCAGAAAATGTCAGGGATTAAAAAAACCCTAATTAAACATTGAATGCAGATGTTTGTCCCCGTCGGCCTTCGGAGATGTTTTCAGGAGGCATCCTCTCAAGAAACAACTGGATTCCTTCTAAGAACAACGCTGGTTTTAAAATGTAGACATGCATACCTGGGCCATATAATAGAAAGTAGAGACATCAGCCTGCCAACAAAAGTAAGAACATAAGAACATAAGAGAAGCCATGTTGGATCAGGCCAACGGCCCATCCAGTCCAACACTCTGTGTCACACAGTGGCAAAAAAAATTATATATACACACACACTGTGGCTAATAGCCACTGATGGACCTGTGCTCCATATTTTTATCTAAACCCTTCTTGAAGGTGGCTATACTTGTGGCCGCCACCACCTCCTGTGGCAGTGAATTCCACATGTTAATCACCCTTTGGGTGAAGAAGTACTTCCTTTTATCTGTTTTAACCTGTCTGCTCAGCAATTTCATCGAATGCCCACGAGTTCTTGTATTGTGAGAAAGGGAGAAAAGTACTTCTTTCTCTACTTTCTCCATCCCATGCATTATCTTGTAAACCTCTATCATGTCACCCCGCAGTCGACGTTTCTCCAAGCTAAAGAGTCCCAAGCGTTTCAACCTTTCTTCATAGGGAAAGTGCTCCAGCCCTTTAATCATTCTAGTTGCCCTTTTCTGGACTTTCTCCAATGCTATAATATCCTTTTTGAGGTGCGGCGACCAGAACTGCACACAGTAAGCAATGGCATTCCCAGTAGTAATGTATGGCTGTGAGGACTGAACCATAAGGAAGGCTGAGTGCAGAAGAATAGATGCTTTTGAGTTGTGGTGCTGGAGAAGACACTTGAGAGTCCCTTGGACTACAAGAAAATCAAATCCGTCAGTCCTAAGGGAAATCAACCCTGACTATTCCCTGGAAGGTCAGATGCTGAAGCTCAAATACTTTGGCCACCAAATGAGAAGGGAGCACTCACTGGAGAAGACCCTGATGCTGGGAAAGACAGAAGGCAAAAGAAGAAGGGGACGGCAAAAGATGAGATGGCTGGACAGCGTTACTGATGCAACCTAACATGAATTTGAGCGGACTTCGGAGGATGGTGGAAGACAGGAGGGCCTGGCGTGACTTGGTCCACGGGGTCGCAAAGAGTCGGAGTCGACTGTGCGAATGAACAGCAACAAATGTTTGGTGGTGATGGTGGTAGAAAGTGACATCAAATCTCATCCAGCTTTTGGTGACCTCATGGGCAGAGGTGGCCAAACTGCACCTCAGGAGCCACATGAGTCTCTTTCACACATACTGTGTGGCTCCCAGAGGTCAAGGAAGAGCTCATTGCAGACTTACTCTCAAGTAAGCATGCTTAGCATGGGGACCTCAGTCAGCCTCTGGGAGTTGGCTCTTTGGTAGGCTATTTCTGCCATGTTTGAAGGAGGGGGAAATAGGCAGACGTGCAAACTCTTCTCATCCGCCACAGAGACTACCTGGAGACCTAGAGCAGGAAAAGAGAGCGCAAGAACTGAGGGAGCCACTAGAAAAAGAGATGGAATTAAAGAGGGCAGTACAGGCTACTCCCTTCATTCCATAGCTCTTGTAGGAGCTGTATTTACTAAACTTGGTGTCAAGGCAAAGCGAGATGCACAAGGATGCAAATGGTGGTCAGTGATTTATATGGGTCATGTTTGTTTCCTTCTCCAATGTGTGCAAAAAAAAATCCCTAACCTTTCCCTATGTTGGTTTTACGGGGACTGTTATTCCCAGCTGTTTTTTTTTTTAAAAAAGTCTCCTTCTAACATGGTCATACCCCTTAGGAACTCATTTGCATATTAGGCCACACACACCCCAACACCAAGCCAGCCAGAACTGTATTCCTGCTAAAAAAAACAAACCCTAACCCTGCATATTCTCAACCTAACCTACTTCACTAGGTTGTGTGAACCAGCTGCCCAAGGAGGTAGTTAACTTACCGTGCCATGTGTGTAACTGCTTGGTAAATTGGCCCCCTCCTCTTGGCCTGTCTGCCACGTGCAAGAGGAGATTCAAAATGTCCTGTCCACAATCTCACCTGTTGACGGTTGCATCTGTCTTATCTCCACGTACGCCCACGGAGGTGGGGAAACTGTCCCAGACTTTGACCTGGGCTCCTTGGGATTTGCCAGATGTGCACAAAATTGCTGCTGCAATTGGGAAGGAGTGGCAGTCAGCCAACGGGAAACACCTGCATTCTCCAAGAGATAGCCAGCTCTCCCTACTCACTGGAAGAGCACTTATGGGAGACCTGGTTTGACAGAGGAGGTGGAAATGACGGAGGACTTGGGGGACAGGGGCGGGACTCAGGCCAAAGCTGTTTCCTTGACAGCAATTTGGGGTTGTTGTTGTTTTTCAATTTGTCCCCCTCCTGCAAAGACAAAGAGTCCTTCTTGCGGCCATGGGTCCCTAATCAGCAGAAACGCGTTCAGCTAAATGAACAAAGCAGCCAGGAAAGTACCAAGCGTCAGTGTGCCATAGCCACAGCCAGGGCTCCCTCTAAGCTGTGGAGTCTTGTGAGCAAAAATTCTACTTTGTGAGCTACAGGCTTTAAAACGGTGAGCTACTGCATGCATTAAATTGCTCTGGGGTCATTTTTCCTGGGCTAAGTCAAAAATACGTGAGCCGGAGGCTAAAAAACTGCAAGGTAGATCACAGTAACTCAGCTTAGAGGGATCCAGGAGGGCAGAGCTAACATTACAACAGACTCTCATTGATTGCACTTCACACTTAGGATACTTAATGGGTTTAGTACATGGACACCGAGCCGCTATTCCAACTTAAGTGCCCTTCATTGTTGTTTCAGCCCAGTTAACATAAACCAACAAACACCGGACCCCCAACCTGCGACTCTTTTAATCTGCTAAAACACATTTCCATGACTCTGCATATAAACTCCCTGCCCACTTTCTCTATATTTAGGACTGCTTGCCATTCCATCCTGTAGTCTGATGAAGTGTGCTTCTAGCTTACATTCTGAATAAAGCTCTGTTGGTCTTAAAGGTGTGACTTGACTCTTGCTTTTTAAAGAAGAAGAAGAAGAGATTGGATTTATATCCCACCCTCCACTCCGAAGAGTCTCAGAGCGGCTCACAATCTCCTTTCCCTTCCTCCCCCACAACAGACACCCTGTGAGGTAGATGAAGATATTGGGTTTATATCCCACCCTCCACTCCGAAGAGTCTCACAGTGGCTCACAATCTCCTTTCCCTTCCTCCCTCACAACAGACACCCTGTGAGGTAGATGAAGATATTAGATTTATATCCCGCCCTCCACTCCGAAGAGTCTCAGAGCGGCTCACAATCTCCTTTCCCTTCCTCCCCCACAACAGACACCCTGTGAGGTGGGTGGGGCTGGAGAGGGCTCTCACAGCAGCTGCCCTTTCAAGGTCAACTCTGCGAGAGCTATGGCTGACCCAAGGCCATGCCAGCAGGTGCAAGTGGAGGAGTGGGGAATCAAACCCGGTTCTCCCAGATAAGAGTCCGCACACTTCACCACTACACCAAACTGGCTCTCCAATTGGCTTTGTTCTTCAGTTTAAAGGGAAAACAGGACAGGGCTTTTTTTTGGGGGGGGGGGCACACTGGAATAGAGTTCCAGAATCTCTTAGTGGAAACAAAATTCTCAAGCAATATCTAAAAGTTCATGAGGGGCACCGGAAGAGTATGAGAGTCTTTGAGCCAACATAGTATGTTAAAACACAGTTGCTTCAAGGTCATTATTCAGCATCAGCAGGGGTCAATTCTTAGAAAAAGAGGTGCCAGAGCTCATTAGCACAACTGATTTGCATATGCCACCCCCCCTGACATCACCAGAAGGTGTGCTAAATTATATCAGCTCAGCAGCTACCTTCAAATGCTTCTTGAATTAGAATTGCCGTAATGAAACCTTACTCTCATCATAATTTTTAAATGACTTTGCTCCTTTGTGGCCACAGTGGCACGAGGAAGATTTCCATCTGTCTGCTTTATATGGTTTGTTATTTCCCCATTTTTGTGATGAAAAATATTAGAAAGTTTGTCAAATCTGATTGTTCTACAAAATTCTCTCAGGGGGTTTGAATAATGGAGCCCAGAAGCAAGTGTGGGAGGTTTTTTTTGGGGGGGAGAGGGGTAAGGAAGAAAGAACACAATAAAATCTAGCCGTTCCAGAGCTCCACTGCTGCGAGCTTCTGCCCAAAATGAGGCCTGAGCACATGCACTAAATAATGCACTTTCAAGACCTGAAAAAGAACTCTGGAAGTTGCTGACATGTCTAAAGTTTGAAAACTGCTTTAAAGTAAAGTCCGTAGCGCATGAAAATAATATCGCTTCAGATAGTCCTGTCTGTTTCTCCTTCGTTTTTCTCTAGAGAGTTCCGTCACCTCTTTTTCCAGAAAAAAAGCACACCATTGTTATTTGTGGAATTTCCAATCGATGCAGGCAAGTAATTTTGATGCCTGTTGAGAAGAAGGGGTAGATAAAGGCTTAAACAAATAAACACACACACAAACACACAAGCGGACCTCTTAGCAGTGATAGGAAAACAGCTTTCAGAACCCAAAATGGACTTGAGCTCCGCAAGCTTAGGGGAAGTCTGTCCCCATCCTTCTCAAATTTCCTGAGGATGCCTTGATCTCTGTACCATTAGATCGGCAACATCAAGGAGCAAGGCGTCTTTCGTGGTGGTGTCCTTGCTTGTTGGCCCTCCTGCCCTTCGCTTAGCTCCAACAGAAGAAGAAGGAGAAGGAAGAGGAGGAGGAGGAGGAGATGATGATGGTGATGATGATATTGGATTTATATCTTGCCCTCCACTCTGAATCTCAGGCTGCGATCACATGCACTAAATAATGCACTTTCAATCCACTTTCAATGCACTTTCCAACTGGATTTTGTCAGTTCACACAGTAAAATCCAGTTGGAAAGTGCACTGGAAGTGGATTGAAATGGCATTATTTAGTATGTGTGAACACAGCCTCAGAGTCTCGGAATAGCTCACAATCTCTGTTTTCCTCTCCCACAACAAACACCCTGTGAGGTGGGGGGGGGGCTGAGAGGGCTCTCACAGCAGCTGCCCTTTCAAGGACAACTCTTGCAATAGCTATGGCTGACCCAAGGCCATTGCAGCAGGTGCAAGTGGAGGAGTGGGGAATCAAACCCGGTTCTCCCAGGTAACCACTACACCAAACTGGCTCTGCAAAACATTTTCCCTCTTGTGCCATTCCAGTGTTATGTGTAGGGTTGCCAATTCAAGAAATATCTGGGGACTTTGGGGGTGGAGCCAGGAGACATTAGGGGTGGAGCCAAGATCAAGGCTGTGACAAGCATCATTGAACTCCAAAGGGAGTTCTGGCCATCACATTTAAAGGGACGGCACACCTTTTCAATGCCTTCCTTCCATAGGAAATAATGAAGGATAGGGGCACCTTCTTTTCTATGGGAATAAATCTCCATAGGGAATAATAAGAGTTTCCAGCAGACATTTCCCTCCCCTCCCCCCGCTTTCTGACGACCCTGAAGCAGGGGGAGGGCCTCCAAACCGGGGGATCCCCTGCCCCCACCTGGGGATTGGCAACCCTAGTTATGTGCCATTATGATGTGGGTATGATCGTCTCTCTCAGCAATCCCACCAGCCCTTGATTGGGAAAAAGGCAAACCAGGGAGGAGTTTTTTGGGGGGCTCTACCCAATCACAACCTGCAGCATAACTTGAGCCAATCGTCCATTCCCAGCACAGGTGCACGCAATGAAACAGACTCATTAACCATCTGCATGCAGACGGCGTGCAATTTCCCTCGTGTGGAAAATCCTTGGTGGTGGTGGTGGTTTTTTATTTGAAAAACCTCCAGTGTTGATTTCTGAGTGTTGCTTGCATTTTTGAACCCACATTCTACCTTCCTCCTAAATAAGCAAATAATCTCCTCCAGGGCTTTTTTAATAGCAGGAATTCCTTTGCGTATTAGGCCACACACAACTGACGTAGCCAATCCTCCAAGAGCTTACAGTAGGCCCTGTTCTAAGAGCCCTGTAAGCTCCTGGAGGATTGGCTACATCATGGGGTGTGTGGCCTAATATGCAAAGGAGCTCCTGGTAGAATTCCCTCCCTGGGCCACACACCCCTGGTGTAGCCAATCCTCCTGGAGTTTACAGTAGGCCCTGTTCTAAGAGCCCTGTAAGCTCTTGGAGGATTGGCTACATCAGGGGTGTGTGGCCTAATATGCAAAGGAGGTCCTGCTAGAATTCCCTCCCTGGGCCACACACCCCTGGTGTAGCCAATCCTCCTGGAGTTTACAGTAGGCCCTGTTCTAAGAGCCCTGTAAGCTCTTGGAGGATTATCTACATCATGGGGGGGGGGGGGGGTGGCCTAATATGCAGAGAAACTCCTGCTACAAAAAAAAAGCCCTATCTAAAGCCACAGATGGGCTGATTTACAAGGCCATTTCGCAGTTCTAATCCATTCCATGCAGAAGCCGTCACTTCCATGGCATAAGGAACACATCACAGTGTCAAGCATAGATTTCAAAATAACCAGTCCTTGCATTTTGAAACAAAGTTTTGGTTTATTGATAATCCATGTGGCTCAGCCGAGCTAGGAATTGGAACTGATACCTTGTAACATTAGGATACAGGCTTTAAGATGGCACATCAAAGGTTCTATAAACAATTCTACATTCTCAAAACAATTCTCCATTCGTGTGTGAAATTCACACTCTAGCTTCCTTATCTCTATTGTGGTTGGCGCATCCTGGGTCCAGGCCTGGCTTGGCCTGGGAACTAGTCTCAGGAGGTCTTATCTTCAAATAGGACATTCCTGCATTTATAGTAAAAGCGAAAGAGAGAAAAGAGTTTGCTACTTTGATGTGCCTGGATTTATTTCATGGTTAGTAACATTTCTGTGATCTGGTAACTACAAAGATGAATACACAATGCTTGACACACAGTTAAGTATAAAATCTCCCAGAAGAGTCACTGAGAACAGTCTTAGCAGCTGTGAATAGCAGGGGTGAAATTCTAGCAGGAGCTCCTTTGCATATTAGGGCACACACCCCTGATGTAGGCATTCCTCCAAATACTTGCTTCTGGGCTCCATTGTTCACGCCCTCGGTGAGAATTTTGCAGAGCTCTAAGATTTGTCAAACTTTCTAATATCCAAAACATATAAAGCAGACAGATGGAAATCTTCATCAGGCCACTTTGGCCACATAGGAGAAAGTCATTTCAAAAGTATGATGGGAGAAAGGTTTTATTATGGCAATTAGAATTCAAGAAGCATTTTAAGGTAGATGCTGAGCTGATGTAATTTAGCACCGCTTCCGGTGATGTCAGGGGTGTGTGGCATATGCAAATGAGTTGTGCTAACGAGCTCCACACCTCTTTTCCTACAAAATTGCCCCTGCCTCTACTCAGGCCATCCACACTCAACCCACCCATCATATAAAACAAACCACATTCATTGTCTTTCAGCACAAATTCCCCAGAATGAGCGAGGCTATCAGTAATCCCAGCAATGGAACCATGAAAGTCTTCCAAGAAACTCTAGGGATTCCTGGATGCCAGCTGGAAAACCACAAATATGCAAGGATTCTCCAGCACACCCCGCTGTTTTTATCTGATTTCATCCTGCTAGCTCTGGGAAGATCCAACTGCCTTGGGTCTTCAGATATACCGAACCTGCACAATTCTCAATGCCTCAATTAATCATGGCTGGCGGCTGAGTTAAATCTTTATGAATCAACTGCCCAACACTCAAAGAACCACCTACAGACTCAATTCCCAGCACTGTTTTGATAAATGCCAGGGGACCTTGTGGGCGGTGCCTGGGGAGGGCGGCATTTGGAGAGAATGTGATGTCACTTCCAGGGGATGCTCTAAGCCAGGGGTGTCAAACATTCAGTTCAGCGGCCAAATCAGGCCCTTGGAGGGCTGCTATCAAGCCCCCGAGCAACTGGCTGTCATCTGCTTCCTTCTCCCTTTCTTTTGCTTCCTTCTGCATAACAGCTTGCTTTGCAAGGCTTGCTCAATCACACAGGAGCTACAGAGCAAAACCTCTATTTTCTCCATTGGCTGAGGCTCCTCCCATGGGGAGGAAGGGCAAAGGAATAGCTTGCTTTGCCAGGCTCTCTCAATTGCACAGCTGAGCTATTGAGCCAAGCCTCTCCCCCTTCTATTGGCTGAGGCTCCTCCCCCACCAGTCCCCTGGGGAAGGAAGGAAAGAGCCAGAGCTTCCTTTGCCCAGTTCCCTGGATCCCATGGGAGAAATACAAAGAAAGCATCTTTAAGACCAAGGAGTGCTAACGTTTTAAGTTTTTTAAAAATATATATTTTGTGTTTGTGTTCTTTATAAAATTTACCGTATTTGCCGGCGTATAAGACGACTGGGCATATAAGACGACCCCCCAACATTTCCACTCAAAATATAGAGTTTGTTATATACTCGCCGTATAAGACTACCCCCTCTTCCACACACCAAATAAAAGGTAAAAGAACATCCGGTCCGCCCCTGCATCTCCCTGTGACCGGCACTAGTGCGCAAGTGCGCATGTGCTAGCTCTGCGTAGACAAGGAGAGGGCCGGAGCGCCGCTGCTTCCCGCCGAGCAGAATGGGCCGGTCACGCCGAAAAGGCTGGCACCCCTGTCTCGCTGCTGATGCTCGCCGCAGCCACGCTGATGACCCGCTGCGGCCGCGCTGGATACCGCGCGATACTGGATGGTATGTAGAATGAGGTGGGCGGGCATCGGGAGGCCACTATGGGCACCGGGCGAGCATCGGAAGGCCACTATGGGCAGCTATGTCTATCCCAGCTGAAGTGCACCCGGCGTATAAGACGACCCCCCCCCCCCACTTGGAGGCATGTTTTTCAGGGCAAAAAAGTCGTCTTATACGCCAGCAAATACTGTATATCTCTGCTACCTAATCTTAAATAGGTACACACATGGCCTGGCCCAGTAAGGTCTCCTTTGTGTCAGATCCGGCCCTTATAACAAATGAGTCCGACACCCCTTCTAGAGCTTATCTATGGCCTTGACCAGCGACTCGGTGAAATTCCTAAAGCAGGAATGGCCAGTGTTGCTCATAAAGCATAAACATCAGATGCTTGAGAGCCACAGTAGATGAAACAAATACCACGCGCCCCTTTTTAAGTTAAAACTCTTAATACTGGACTCAGGGGTGCAGTCACCTTACATGCTCGTTTCTCCCCCTTGACTGTTGCGCTCTCTTTCCCCGCCCTCGGTGTCTGGACGTCCTCTGTGAAGCGGAAGAAGAGCTTGCAAGCCTGCCTATTTCCCCCTCCTTCCCCACGTCACACACGGCGGAAATAGTCACCTGCTTATGTGTTGCGTAAGTGGACTCCTTGTTCCATGTGTAGGGTTGCCAATCCCCAGGTGGGGGCAGGGGATCCCCCGGTTTGGAGGCCCTCCCCCCGCTTCAGGGTCGTCAGAAAGCGGGGGGAGGGGAGGGGAATGTCTGCTGGGAACTCTGTTATTCCCTAGGGAGATTTATTCCCATAGGAAATCATGGAGAATTGATCTGCGGGTATCTGGGGCTCTGGGGGGGGGGCTGTTTTTTGAGGTAGAGGCACCAAATGTGGATCTCACCAATTGAGGCTCATACTCATCCCAACATCTACGACTGGAACAAATTAATGGATTACCAAAGTCTATTAGATAAACAGAACAATCTAAGAATGGAAGAAATGACTTCAACAGATTGGTGGCTGAAGTGTCAAATACAACCTTGTTACCAAAAAGATAAAGAAAGAGGATTCCCTAAGAAACTGAACGACCTCGATCAAATTATTCAGACAGACCAAAAGTTAATTTCTAAAATATATGAATGGTTACTGAGAGAAAAAATGCAGGAGGTAGTGGTCAAAGAATCATGGATAAAATGGCTAAGAGACATTGATCTTAATATGAGTTTAGATGACTGGGAGAAAATCTGGAAACGGAATGTAAAACTAACCTTGCCGGCCCTGTATAAAGAAAATCTATACAAAATGATTTATCGCTGGTATCTAACACCTGATCGCCTAGCCAAAATATATCCCAGCTATTCCAACAAATGCTGGAAATGTAAAAAGACTAAAGGCTCATTAATCCATATTTGGTGGAGATGTGAGTATGCTAAAAAATACTGGGCATTAATTAATATTTGGGCCCAAAAAATCCTAAAAGTTAAGATACCTCATTCACCGGAACTATATCTTTTAAATGTGTGTAAAGAAGATTTTCCCCTCAAAACAATTAAGATACTAATGTATATTGTTACCACCGCGAGAATATTATTTGCTAAATACTGGAAAGCACCCCAAACCCCCTCCAGGGAAGAATTTATGGTTAAACTTATTGAGGCTGCAGAATTAGATCTTATGACTACTAGAATAAGAAATGGAAACTTGTTGAAATGTAAAGAGAGTTGGGAACCAATTTACTGTTGGGTTAAAAGTAAGGGATTGACATGGGAATAACAGAAAAGGAAATAGTGTGTCTCTGATCACACCCGGAGTGACTGAGAGTATGTAAGGGAGGTGGAGGGAAGTATGATGTGTGATTTGTATGATATGCTTATGTGTTGCTGTTATCTTTTTCCTTTTTGGTGTGTTTTTGTGTATTGTTTGTCTTTTGTTCATTTCCACTTGGGTGCAATAAACTTTATTATCAAAAAAAAAAAAAAAAGAGGCACCAAATGTTCAGTACAGCATCTAGTGCCTCTCCCCAAAATACCCCCCAAGTTTCAAAACGATTGGACCAGGGGGTCTAATTCTATGAGCCCCAAAAGAAGGTGCCCCTATCCTTCATTACTTCCTATGGGAGGAAGGCATTGAAAAGGTGTGCCGTCCCTTTCAATGTGATGGCCAGAACTCCCTTTGGAGTTCAATGATGCTTGTCACAGCCTTGATCTTGGCTCCGCCCTTAATGTCTCCTGGCTCCACCCCCAAAGTTTCCAGGCTCCACCCCCAAAGTCCCCAGATATTTCCTAAATTGGACTCGGCAACCCTATTCATGTGTGCTATTAGTTCCTGCTTGGCTCATTGGAACCTTTCGGCCTGAGCTCGGTGACATGGAAACAATGGGAAGCAGGGTTCAAACCCCTGCTTCCCCTGGCCAATCACTGAACCCTGCTGGTTCATATGACCCAATGGCGTCTCAGCGTGGGAACTTGACTGTGTATATATTTGGCTCTGTTGGCCCATGTTGGAATACAAGCTATTTACATTCCAGCCATTATAGAGTTAATGTTTGTTTCCCTGAGAGAGGAAATGATGTATTGTAGCCTAAACCCGATTGGGTACTGAATCTTCTAAGCCTGGGAAAATGCTAAACAGTGTATTGGCCACACAGCACCTAGGGTGTGAAAAGCTTTGATGTATGCAAACTGAGATTGTCCTTTTCCCTGTCTCTGGGAGGAAGAACAAGCTAGACAAAGGGCTGTAAATCGTAGCCGTGTAGCAATGAGACGTAGTTAGCCGTGCTAGTAAGCTAAGTTGTATTTCTTTTATCCCAAGTTCCTTTTCCTGATATTTTCCTAGTAAACTTTATTTCTTTTGATAAACTTAAGCCTCGTCTCCAATTATTGCCACTCCACACCTATGAATTTTACACGCATCTCCCAACAGCCCAGCTCAGTAGTCTTGAGTCAGCCATTACCATGCTGCTATTGCTAAATAAAAGAGCTTTGAGCACTGCACAACCTCGCTTCTCCATGCGTTGAACCCACTGTGGGTCAGCGCTCAGAGGCTGACTGGGGCCTCAATCCTATGCACACTCACTCAAGAGTAAGCTTCAACCTCCAGGAGACACACAATAGGCGTGAAAGAGCCGCGTGTGGCTCCCGAACCAGTTTGTCCACCCCTGTTGTGGAATATTACCACAGGAAGGTCATTTATTTTTTTCTTTTCCAGTCTTCAGTTCTTCAGAGGCAGGAAATTGGGACTGATTTCCCACTCGCCTTACGTCGCTCTCACACTCCTCTTCTCAGTGGAGCCTTCATCCGATTTCACACTTTCTGCCCCGGGGCTGCAACTAGCTTCGGCTTTTTTGCGCAGCAAACAGAAATCACTAAAAGCCAGATCTCATATGTGCATTTAGAAATATTTTCTCCCCCAAGTGATACTATGAAGAAAGCAGCCAGTAGGGTTGCCAATCCCCAGGTGTGGGCAGGGGATCCCCCAGTTTGGCTTCAGAATCATCAGAAAGTGGGGGGAGGGAAATGTCTGCTGGGCACTCCATTATTCCCTATGGAGACCGATGCCCGTAGGGTGTAATGGAAAATTGATCTGCTGGTATCTGGGGCTCTGCAGGGGGAGGCTTTTTCTGCCGTAGAGGCACCAAATCTGTAGCATAGTATCCATTGCCTCTCCTCAAAATACCCTCCAAGCTTCAAAAAGATTGGACCAGGGGGTCCAATCCTATGAGCCTCCAAAGAAGGTGCCCCTATCCTTCAATATTTCCAATAGAGCGAAGTGTCAGAACTTAAGAACTTCAAACAGATCCCATACTTGGTTACAAAGCTAGGATTTTATTAGAGAGAACTAAGCACTGGAAGAGACGAGATAACAGTGATGGCGAGGGCCAGCACCAGCGCAGTTTTATACACTAAAGCAAACACATTACAAAGCCACAATTCACACCGTTACAAGCACATCTGTCTTCCCACCATCCACTATCAGCGAGGAGGTTACCTCCTCGCTCCGAAGGCCACACGGCTCGGCTTCAAAGGGCACCAGTGTGAGAATGTGCAGAGACACATCATAACTCAGTCTACAGCCCTAAATATTTTGGATACCAGTAGGGCAAGGTTAATTGCTACATAGGCACTTGGGGTTATTGGGAGGTTACAACATGGAGTCAGTTTGGTTCAGTTACAATCCCTGCCTGAGCAAGACTGAGATCACAATACAAGTACTGGTTACATTGCAGTGAAGCATCAGCAATAGTTACAAGTTCTGACATACTGCCCCCCCTAAGCGCCCCCCCCGCGGGGAGCCAACTTGGGCTTGTGCGGGTACAGTAGGTGAAATTTTTTCAGCAGTTGCGGTGCGGATACATCCTGTGACTTGACCCATTCGTCACAGCTCGGGGGGAAGTGTTTCCATCTGATCAAGTAATACAACTGGCCCCTTTTTACTTTGGAATCCAGAATCTCCTGGACCTCATGGTGAATCTGACCCCTCACTGTCGTCGGAGGGGGCGGCGGGGCCCTGGGATGGAACGACGTAGCACCAGGGTCTTTCCGAAGGAGGCTGCAATGAAAAACAGGATGGATCTTACTTAGAGACTTGGGCAGGTCGAGTTCTACGGTTACCTTATTTATGACTCTTTTGATTTTAAAGGGCCCCAGGAACTTCAGTGCAAGCTTGCGGCATGTTTGCGGGAGGGGGAGGTTCTTTGTAGATAAGAAAACTGTATCTCCCACCCTCAATTCCCACTCGGGGGAATGTTTTTTGTCAAACTGCTTTTTGTATGCCTTTTTCGCTTCCTCCAGATTTTCCTGAATACCCTTCCAGCCTTCACGAAGGCCCTCCCACCATTGTTGGCAAGACGTGGGTTCGGAGGGGCTGGCGGGGAGGGCGAGCGTGGGGAACGGCTTGCCCTCGTAGCCGTTAATGATTTGGAAGGGAGAAGTTTTGGTAGAACTGTGGAGGCTGTTGTTATAGCCATATTCCACAAAGGGGAGGAGGTCCACCCAGTTGGATTGTTGGAAATTAATGAAACAGCGGAGATATTGCTCAAGAAGGCCATTGACCCTCTCCGTCTGTCCGTCTGACTGGGGGTGGTAGGCAGAGCTGAGTCCTTGCTCAATGCCTGCGAGTTTGCAGAACTCCCGCCAGAAGTTGGCAACGAACTGCGTTCCGCGGTCACTAATGACCTTGTCTGGGAACGAGTGTAGTCGTACGATGTGAGTAAAAAAGAGTTGAGTGAGCTTTTTTGCTGTGGGGAGTTGTTTACAAGGGATGAAGTGGGCTTGTTTTGAAAAAGTGTCGACCACCACTAGAATGACTGTCTTGCCTTGTGAGGGGGGGAGTTCGACAATGAAATCCATGGAGACCACCGACCAAGGCCGGTTAGCCGTGGGGAGGGGAACAAGGTGGCCGGGGGGCTTACCCCCTCTTCGTTTTGCCATGAGGCAAGTGGGACAAGCGAGAACAAATTCGGAGACGTCTTTTTTGATTTTTGGCCACCAAAATTGTCGGGTGAGTAAGTTGAGCGTTTTGACATAGCCGAAATGGCCTGCTAGGCGACTAGAGTGGCAGCGTTCGAGGATTTCTTTACGGAGGGGGCTGGGCACATAGATTTTGCCATTGTGCAACCAGAGACCGTTTTCGCCCTTAGTTAAGTTAGGCGGGAGGTCAGTTTCAAGGTTTGATTCCGTGAGGAACCGGGGCAGAAGGTCTGCGTCCGGAGGGCAGGTTCGTTTTCCTGAGCGGGTGGTGACCCCGCCCGATATGGCGGAGGGGGGAATGAGTGAGTCCACCACTTCCTCTCGGAGACTGTCGTGCTGAGGCATGCGGGAGAGGGCGTCTGCCAAAAAATTTTTTGAGCCTGGGATGTGTTTTAACACGAAGTCAAATTTTGCAAAGAAGCCTGCCCACCGGATTTGTTTTGCAGTCATTTTGCGGCGCCCGGTGAGGGCTTCGAGATTTTTGTGATCGGTCCAAATTTCAAAAGGGACCCTCGCTCCTTCGAGCCAGGAGCGCCAGGTTTTGAGGGCAAACATGACTGCAAAAGCTTCCTTGTCCCAGACGGACCAATTTCTTTGCTCATTAGAAAATTTTCTAGAAATGTAGGCACATGGACGGAGCACTCCGGATTCCCCTTTTTGCATCAATATGGCTCCGATTGCGGCGTCGGAGGCGTCGCATTGGACCACGAAGGGTTTCAACTCGTCAGGATGTGCTAACACGGGTTCTGAGGTGAAGAGGCGTTTTAGTTCGGTGAAAGCTTTTTGGCAGTCAGGCGTCCACGTTAGGCGTGCGCCTGGCTTTTTCGCCTCCTCACTTTTGCCCTTGGTTTTTAGGAGTTCAATTAGGGGAAGCTTGACTGTGGCGAACCCTTTGATGAATTCGCGGTAGAAATTTGCGAACCCGATAAAACTTTGGAGCTGTTTGCGGGTCCGGGGGGGTTCCCAATCCAGTACTGCTTGGACCTTTGCGGGGTCCATTGACAGTCCCTCCCCCGACACCCGGAAGCCCAGATAGTCAAGCTCTGTTTTGTGAAATTCACATTTTGCCAACTTGGCGTACAATTTGTGTTTACAGAGGGTGCTTAACACTTTTCTGACCAGTGGCACATGCGATTTGAGATCTTGCGAATAGATAATGATGTCATCAAGGTACACCACCACCCCCTTATAGAGGAAGTCTCGTAGCACCTCATTTATAAAGTTCATGAATACCCCGGGGGCCCCCTGTAGTCCGAACGGCATGACTAGGTACTCGAATTGTCCTAGGGGGGTGTTGAAAGCCGTTTTCCACTCGTCCCCTTCCTTGATGCGGACGCGGAAGTATGCGTCTCGAAGGTCAAGTTTGGTGAATATCTTCCCTTTCGCTACAGTGTTCAATAAGTCTTTTATCAACGGGATCGGGTAGGCGTTGGACATTGAAATCCCGTTTATCGCACGAAAATCTGTGCAAAGTCTAAGCGTCCCATCCTTCTTCTTTCGGAAGAGGACGGGGGCGGCGTGGGGGGCTGTGGCCGGTCGTATGAACCCACGCTTAAGGTTTTTGTCCAAAAACTTTCGGAGTTCCGCTTTCTCCGCCCAACCCATGGAGTATAGTTTCGCCTTGGGAAGTTGTTGCCCCGGGATCAATTCAATGGCGCAATCCGTGGGGCGGTGGGGTGGTAACTCATCTGCTTCCTTTTCGCTAAAAGCTAGCCTTAGGTCCCGATACTCCTTGGGAATCGAAGCGACTTCCTCAAGTGTGAGGCAAGCCCGTTCGTTTTGGGGGGGAGCGTGCGGCCCCCATTCGGGGCGCCAGTGGTGGTGTTCGCACCTCCAATCGGGGAACCGGACGATCTGTTCCGCCCACCTTATGTCCGGTTGGTGGCGGGCGAGCCAAGCCGAGCCTACCACCACGTCGAAAGAGCAAGAGGGGGTGATTACGAAAGTTTCAATCCCCCAGTGCTCCTCGGTTCCTACCGGGACCGCCTGGGTCTCAAGAGTGCATGGTTCCCCCCTCATGGGTCCCCCGTCCATCTGTTGAAATTGTATCGGTTGCGGTAGAGGCAAGGTGGCTAATCCTAGTGCCTCTACCAAGCGGGGGGTAATCAGGTCTCTGTTACACCCTGAGTCGATTAGCGCTCGGGCGTGCATGAACCGCTTTAAGTTTGGATTAAGGAGGGTAACGGCCATAAACAATAAACCCCCAGAGGCTCTCACCGTGAGGAGTGCCGGCTGTTCTTGGACCTGCTTTGCGGCACCCATTAAAGCAGGTCGCTGTCGTTTCCCGCCGACTCGGTGTCATCCGACTCTTCGGTTGATTCCTCCACGGCTGTCAGGTCGGTGGTAAAATCCTCGTCAGTCGCCAAGGAAGTGGCGACGGAGCCCCGACTGGGCTCCTTCGAGCGGCTACCCTTTTTCTTCTTCGGCCCCGAGGCGGTAGGTTTCGCCGAGGGTGGCGTTGCTCCTGTTTTAACGGGGCAGTTGGCGGCGAGATGATCCGGGTCTCCACATCTGAAGCATTTGCGTGCGGCGGAGGGGGTCGAGGTCGCTGGGGTCTTCCTCCCTTCCGCTTTAGTCGGAGTGTGTTTGGCCCCCTTCTTCCCCAACTGCTGCCGGCGCATCCCCACATGTTGGAGGTTGGTCTCCACCTCCCCGGCCAGTTGGATCCATCCGACCAGTGTGTCGGGTCTCCCTTGGCTGTAGCAGCGGTCGAGGATGTTTGGGTTCAAGCCATTGCGGAACGCGGTGTACTTCATGACTTCGTTCCACCCCCGGGCCGCCGCGCAGTATCCTAGGAACTCAGTGGCATACTCGCGAGTAGTGCGGTTGCCTTGCTCTATGCGCTGGAGGGCAGCGATGGCTTTCTCTTCTCGAAGAGGGTCGCCATACTGGCGGAGCATCGCGTGCAGGAACCCCGCGACTGTTGCTAGTTCGGGCTTCCTTCCCGTGTAGAGCCCCACGTACCACTTGCGGGCCGGGCCCCTCAGTCGGGACGCGATGTGGTTTACTCGGCTGGCCTCTGTCGGGTAGTCGGCACCCCAGTGGGTGAAGAACGTGTCGCATTGTATCGTGAAGTACTCCACGTCCTCTGCATTCCCGTCGAATGTAATCTTCAGCTCTCTGCCCCTGCCGTCGCCCCCCCCCCCCGGAGCGGCGGGGCCAGGGATCGCCGGGGGTCCCCCTGGGAGCGGGGCCTGGGGTACCGGCGGCGGCAGCACCGGGCCCGGCGGGGCCGGCAGCATCGGGGCGGGGGGCGCCGGTTGCACTGGAACGGGTGGTGCCGGTGGCGGTGCTGGTGGAGCCGGGGCGGGTGCCACCGGCGGTGCTGGGGCCGGCGGGGCCGGTGGAGCTGCGGGCGGCGGCCCCAGCGGCAGCCCTCCTCCTAAACCCGGGATCCCCAGGACCGCAGTTTGCAGGGTTCGAAGTTGGTCGTAGATCGCGCCCAGATTCTGCTGCATGTCCTCCGCCATCGACACGCGGGACCTGTGCACGTCGTCGTGAATTTCCCGCACCCAGTCGAACAAGTTGTTGCGGAGGGTCCGGATCGGGTCGTCCCCACTTCGCGCCCCCGGGCCTTCTCCTTGGTCCTCGTCGTCGTCTCCGGTTCCTCCTTCGCCCAACATGCTTCGGTACCGTTGCTCCGCGGCGTCGATCGCTGCCGTGGACTTCCGCGGGCTCCAGGGTCGTGGGGCGGGGAACGCGTCGACCGAGAAAGGCGCTGGGACCTTAATTTTGCGCCTAACCCCCGTCACCTTCGGGTCGAGCGGCGGATCGTCTGTAGGGGTGGTGGGCTCTCCGCTGTCTGGAACTTTTGCCGCCATCGGACCAGGTTTCCAGTTCAGATAAGCCACAAGACAATGGGAGCACTTAAAAGGTGTGCAGTCCCTTGAAATGTGATGGCCAGAACTCCCTTTGGAGTTCAGTTATGCCGGTCGCAACCTTGCTCCCGACTCCACCCCCAAAGTCTCCTGGCTCCACCCCCAAAGTCCCCAGGTATTTCTTGAAGTGGGCGGCCACCCCAGCAGTCAGAGAGCCCGAGAAATGTCGCACGTCTGTGTATCCCATGCCTTCTCAGTCTATCTCACAGCTGCTTCTTCCACATGTGTTGTATAAATTACCGCAGAATAGTATTGGGCCTGGAACGGTAACAGAAATAAACTCTCACCCGGAGGGAGGAAAGAGACACGAATGGCATCCCCGCTGCCCTCCCTTTCTGGACGAGAGCGTTCTTCACATCTGGTCTCATTCTGCTCGAAGGGATCATCTGCATTCCATGCATGCCACCCGCGTTTCCATGGCCAGATTGGAAACATCCCTCGCCTCCTTCGGCGACAGCATTCGAAAGAACACCCCAACCGACTGCAGGAGTGAGAAGCAAAAAAATGACCAGCATTACTTACACAAAAGGGATATCAACATGAGCAATATATACAGATCAATCTAGTAGTGTATTAAGTCAGGTTGCCAATCCCCAGGTGGGGGCAGCGGATCCCCCGGTTTGGAGCCCCCCCCCCCGCTTCAGGGTCGTCAGAAAGCAGGGGGAGGGGAGGGAAATGTCTGCTGGGAACTCTGTTATTCCCTATGGAGATTTATTCCCATAGGAAATCATGGAGAATTGATCTGCGGGTATCTGGGGCTCTGGGGGAGCTGTTTTTTGGGGTAGAGGCACCAAATTTTCAGTATAGCATCTAGTGCCTCTCTACAAAACACCCTCCAAGTTTCAAAAAGATTGGACCAGGGGTCCAATTCTATGAGCCCCCAAAGAAGGTGCCCCTATCCTTCATTATTTCCTATGGAAGGATGGAATTGAAAAGGTGTTCAGTTCCTTTAAATGTAATGGCCAGAACTCCCTTTGGAGTTCAATGATGCTTGTCACAGCTTTGATATTGGCTCCACCCCTCATGTCTCCTGGCTCCACCATCAAAGTCTCCTGGCTCCACCCCCATAGTCCCCAGATATTTCTTGAATTGGACTTGGCAACCCTAGTATTAAGGGTTTGTTTTGGTATAAGTCAGGGGTTGTTTTGTAGAAAAATAGGTGGCGGAGCTTATTAGCATAACTCCTTAGCATATGCCGACTCCCAGCCAAAAGCAACCTGATGCAAGAAAGGAGAGCCCCGGGCGAGCGAGGCCTGCTTGGGCTGGGTAGAGATCCAGCCAACCGAAGCAGACCTAGCTCACCTGGGCCGCCCCACCCCCCAGTCAAAATTCTTTCCTAGGAGAGCAACGCTTCAATATTCTTAGAGATGTAATCGACACTGATTACAAGAAATCACATTATATGTAAAACATTACAGTGTTCTTTAAAGTTACAGACATCCAACAAAATGGTACAAAAAAATCTTTAACGCCTGACGGTTTAAAGAAAACACGAAAAGTCACAATCATTATTTAATCCATTTAGCATTACGGTTTGGAGTTTAAAAATGCAGCGCATTTCTTGTCTAAGAAGCCACTTGTTCATATCTGTTTTTCCTTGTAGCCAACTGGGGAACCTTTCAATTACAAAAGATCTCCGGGACTTGGGATCATGTGCAAATTTGCGAAAATGTTCAAGAATAGGGTTGCCAAGTCCAATTTAAGAAATATCTGGGGACTTTGGGGGTGGAGCCAGGAGACATGAGGGGTGGAGCCAAGATCAAGGTTGTGACAAGCATCATTGAACTCCAAAGGAAGTTCTGGCCATCACATTTAAAGGGACGGCACACCTTTTCAATTCCTTCCTTCCATAGGAAATAATGAAGGATAGGGGAACCTTCTTTGGGGCTCATAGAATTGGACCCCCTGGTCCAATCCTTTTGAAACTTGGGGGGTATTTTGGGAAGAGGCACTAGATGCTATACTGAAAATTTGGTGCCTCTAACCCAAAAAGCAGCCCCCCCCCCAGAGCCCCAGATACCCGCAGATCAATTCTTTATTATTTTCTATGGGGATAAATCTCCATAGGGAATAAGAGAGTTCCCAGCAGACATTTCCCTCCCCTCCCCCCACTTTCTGATGACCCTGAAGCGCAGGGAGGGCCTCCAAACCGGGGGATCCCCTGCCCCCACCTGGGGATTGGCAACCCTTTACAAGAGGCACCTCAGGCACAAAATTCTTGATGCGAGATTTCTGCTCCATGACGCGTGTCCTAATGACACGCGTCATACTTCCCAAGTAGATTTTTAAACAAGGGCACAAAATCACATAAATACAATGTCGGGTCGAACAAGTAGTAGCGTCTCTCAAAGTAAATTTATAGCCAGTAGCAGGACGGATGAACTCTTTCAGATCAAGAGACAAACCTGAGGCAGAGCACGTTCCGCATTTATGGTGTCCACCAGTGGTGGTATTTTTAGGCAAAGGTGTAGCAAAACCAGATCTGGTCACTAAATCAGCAATATTTTTTGTTCTCCTGTATCCTACATTGGGAAACAGCTCACAACCAGGGATATTTCTTACAATAAACCAACGTTTCTTTAAAATATTTTGTATAGAACAAGACAGTGTAGAAAACTGAAATGCACAAGAGAGCTTGTTATTTAGCTGCATAGAATCCGTATCTGATGAGCCAGTCTCTGAAAACATAGATGTTCTAGAAAGTTTATTAATTCTATCACAGGCTGTTCTGAGAGTCCTTGCAGGATATCCTCGGGCTTTATATTGAGCGCATATGTGCATTTTGTTTATTTTCAAAACCCACAAAAGAGGTGGAATTGTGTTTAGCTCTCACCAGCTGTGAGAAAGGTAAATTTCTTTTTAAATTGCCAGGATGACACGAATTGAAGCTCGATTTTTATTTTTATCAGTTGGTTTTTTATATGGTTTAACGGCTAGTTTGTAATCTGCAGTTTTATACACTAGAGTATCCAAAAAAGCTACTGTCTGGACATCCGCTTTGTAGATAAATTTAATACAGGGATGAACATCGTTCATCCATTCCATAAATGGGACTACAACATTGTCATTGGATAATATGGTCAGTCCATCGTCTATATACCTCTGAAACCATAAAACAGGGGAAGAAAAAGGGTTTTCAAAAGGATTCAGTAAAACTTCTCTTCCAAAAAATCCATAAATAAACATGCAATACTTGGCGAAAAGGGACTGCCCACAGATACACCTTCAACATCAAATACTACGACTGCATCGTGACTGAGCTTTCTTCTGCAGAAGGTGGTGTGAGGGAGGCCATCTAAGTTAAGGGAAACAGCCAGGGTGGAGGGAGTGGTGGAAAAGAAGAAGAAGAAGCAGGAGAAGAAGGAGAAGGAGATGGCAACAATGACTAGCTGATTTTAACATGTTCATTTCTTGGGCCAAAAACTGTACTTTGTGAAATGTGCCCTTCCCGCCGGTGATGCAGCTTATTTTGTTTTATTGTTCCGCTGCGTTGGTTTTTATTGTATTGTTTTAAATGTGACTTGTTGGTTTCTATTGTCTAATTTATGTCGATCCGTCCTGAGCCTGTTGCGGGAAAGGGCGGGATATAAGTTCACTAAATAAATAAAAATAAAGAGTGTAAAAATTGGACAAGGAGATGAAGACGTCAGTGATCAAAATGAGTGGGGTTGTCTGTTCCTTAGTGCAGAATATCAAGGATGAGGCTGCTTCCCACCTTTTGAGGCCAACTCCACTTCCTGGTGATGGAAATCTCTCGTTTTTGATAGATCCAAGTGGGCAGTCATATTGGTCTGAAGCAGTTGAACAAAGCAGGAGTCAATTCGCACCTTGACTCTCAAGGTGCGACTTGATTCTCATTTTTGATGTTATCTCCCATCCTACGTTAGGCACACAGGAAAGTTGCTTCTCTGGAAGAACTCTGCATGAAGAAAAAGTGTAGAGCACAGCGTTTGAGATGTGTCTCTACTCCTTCCGCCCTCTACCCCCAAGACATGCCACCTGGCAAAGCTCTTACACATTTAGGACAATATTTAAGGCAGCCAACTGAGCTGAGTTACCCTTTATGGAAGAAGAAGAAGACCGTAGATCAGGGGTGGCCAATGATAGCTCTCCAGATGTTTTTTGCCTACAGCTTCCATCAGCCCCAGTCATTGGCCATGCTGGCTGGGGCTGATGGGAGTTGTAGGCAAAAAACATCTGGAGAGCTACCATTGGCCACCCCTGCCATAGATTTATACCCCACTCTTCCCTCTGAATTAGTCTCAGAGCGGCTTACAATCTCCTTTATCTCCTTCCCCCACAACAGACACCCTGTGAGGTTGGTGGGGCTGAGAGAACTCTCACAGAGCCAGTTTGGTGCAGTGGTTAAGTGTGAGGACTCTTACCTGGGAGAACCGGGTTTGATTCCCCACTCCTCCACTTACAGCTGCTGGAATGGCCTTGGGTCAGCCATAGCTCTCGCAGGAGTTGTCCTTGAAAGGGCAGCTGCAGTGAGAGCCCTCTCAGCCCCACCCACCTCACAGGGGGGGAAGATATAGGATATTGTAAGCCGTTCTGAGTCTCTGATTCAGAGAGAAGGGTGGGGTATAAATCTGCAATCTTCTTCTTCTTCTTTCAAGGACAACTCCTACGAGAGCTACGGCTGATCCAAGGCCATTCTAGCAGCTGCAAGTGGAGGAATGGGGAAGCAAACCTGGCTGTCCCAGATAAGAGCCCACACACTTCACCACTATAAAGAAGAAGAAGAAGAAGAAGAAGAAGAAGAAGAAGAAGAAGAAGAAGAAGAAGAAGAAGAAGAAGAAGAAGAAGAAGAAGAAGAAGAAGAAGAAGACTTGCTATGATTTCTATGCAAGTCCACTGACTTGCTTGGTTGCTGATATATGTTCAGCCAGGCCTCTGATATAGGATGTGTGATGGTATTTGAAGATGAGGTGATACTTCAGGAATGTTCTTTCCCATGTGTTTTGGTGTACATAAACATGTACATGTTTCACCCAAGATGGCTTGGATTTATACCCTGCCCTTCAGTTGGAGTCTCAGAGTAGTTTACAACTTCCTTCCCTTCCTCTCCTCACAACAGACACCCTGTGAGTGACTCTGAGAGAGCTCTGAGAAACTGTGACTGAACCAAGGTCATCCAACCGGCTGCACGTAGAGGAATGGGGGAATCAAACCCAGTCCTCCCAGATTAGAGTCTACGCTCCTAGCCACCGCACCAAATTGGTAAGGGGTGTTGGGTAAAAATATTGGATACGGGTCAGATTTACACATCTTTCTATAAAGCAAAGGCAAGGATTTCTCCTCCGATATTGCTCAAAGTTCAAGAGCATAAATCATTTGTGCTTTTCTTGTTTCTTCTCCATTATCTACAAAGTCATTCTGAAATATCCCATTTTCTTTCTACAGCATTTAAATACACCTTGATTGCCGAAAGCCAGTGGAGCATGGATTTGCATTGATTCAAGACGCTTCAAGGCTTCTATTAATATATTTCTGAAATTCACTGAAATAGCTTTCTAAATCCAATTGCAACTGAGAAGCCTAGGCCTAAATGGTTCCCTGCTGTTATTTCAGCATCGCTTATGACAGAATAACCATCGATATTGAGGATACGGTGAATTTGGCATGCAATATCTTGAATGGGATCTCCCATTGCGTGCTCCCACTGGGAGCCAGTTTGGTGTAGTGGTTAAGTGTGTGGACTCTTATCTGGGAGAACCAGGTTTGATTCCCCCCTCCTCCACTTGGAGCTGCTGGAATGGCCTTGGGTCAGCCACAGCTCTCGCAGGAGATGTCCTTGAAAGGGCAGCTGCTGTGAGAGCCCTCTCAGAAGAAGAAGACTGCAGATTTATACTCTGCCCTTCTCTCTGAATCAGAGACTCAGAGCGGCTTACAGTCTCCTATATCTTCTCCGCCCACAACAGACACCCTGTGAAGTAGGTGAGGCTGAGAGGGCTCTCACAGCAGCTGCCCTTTCAAGGACAAATCCTGCCATAGCTATGGCTAACCCAAAGCCATTCCAGCAGCTGTAAGTGGAGGAGTGAGGAATCAAACCCGGCTCTCCCAGATGAGAGTCTGCACACTTAACCACTACACCAAACTGGCTCCCACCACCACCCACCTCACAGGGTGTCTGTTGTGGGGGGAGGAGATATAGGAGATTGGAAGCCGCTATGAGTCTCTGATCCAGAGAAAAGGGCAGGGTATAAATCTGCAGTCGTCTTCTTCTTCTTTCGCATGGCAACTGGTTGCAATTGGATTTTGCCATTCTTACACAGTAAAAATCCAGCTGCAAAGTGTGTCATTGGGGGATTTATTTATTTTTAAAGCATTTCTCCGCCACCTCTTCAGAGACTTGCTGAAAGCAGCTCATGAAAGGAGACAAGATAAAATTACAACTAAAAAAAAGAGTCATAAAATCATTAAAACTGGCAACCCTTAAACACCAGCCAATAAGAATCTAGAAGCATAAAAACAATATAAAAGACAAGAACCACATCTATGTACCATGCAAGGCAGAGTGATCCAAAGCACAAAAATAGACATCTTTAAACGTGCATGGAGTGGCGTAAGAGGATGCACAAATAGGGTTGCCAACCTCCAGGTGGGGTCTGGAGATATTCCAGAAGATAGAAGATGATAGAAGATATTGGATTTATATCCCACCCACCACTCCGAAGAGTCTCAGAGCGGCTCACAATCTCCTTTCCCTTCCTCCCCCACAACAGACACCCTGTGAGGTAGATGAAGATATTGGATTTATATCCCACCCTCCACTCCGAAGAGTCTCAGAGCGGCTCACAATCTCCTTTCCCTTCCTTCCCCACAACAGACACACTGTGAGGTAGATGAAGATATTGGATTTATATCCCGCCCTCCTCTCCGAAGAATCTCAGAGCGGCTCACAATCTCCTTTCCCTTCCTCCCCCACAACAGACACCCTGTGAGGTAGATGAAGATATTGGATTTATATCCCACCCTCCACTCCGAAGAGTCTCAGAGCGGCTCACAATCTCCTTTCCCTTCCTCCCCCACAACAGACACACTGTGAGGTAGATGAAGATATTGGATTTATATCCCGCCCTCCTCTCCGAAGAATCTCACAGCGGTTCACAATCTCCTTTACCTTCCTCCCCCACAACAGACACCCTGTGAGGTAGATGAAGATATTGGATTTATATCCCGCCCTCCACTCCGAAGAGTCTCAGAGCGGCTCACAATCTCCTTTAGTTCCCCCCCCCCCACAACAGACACCCTGTGAGGTAGATGAAGATATTGGATTTATATCCCACCCTCCACTCCGAAGAGTCTCAGAGCACCTCACAATCTCCTTTCCCTTCCCCCCCCCACAACAGACACCCTGTGAGGTAATAATAATAATAATAATAATAATAATAATAATAATAATAATAATAATAATAATAATAATAATAATAATAATAATAATAATAATAATAACTTTTATTTCTATCCCGCCCTCCCCGCCTAGGCGGCTCAGGGCGGCTAACAACAACTTACACATTAACATAAATAATAAAACTTTAAATTTAACAATTAAAATTAAACATAAAAACCAGTCAGTTAAGTTAAAATACATGATTTTCATTAGACTAAATATATATGAGTATATCTGGCAGCGATAGAGCTGTTATGGCGCTGGTTCTGCCAGTTTAGGTAGTCTTATGGATGGCGGTTCTTACACCAGGCAACTCAGCAGTCAGTGTCATTATAGGCTTGCCTAAAAAGGGCGGTCTTGCAGGCCCTGCGGAACTGGCCGAGGTCCCGCAGGGCCCGCACCTCCTCCGGAAGCTGGTTCCACAATGCCGGTAGATGAAGATATTGGATTTATATCCCGCCTTCTGCTCCAAAGAGTCTCAGAGCGGCTCACAATCTCCTTTACCTTCCCCCTCACACAACAGACACCCTGTGAGGTAGATGAAGATATTGGATTTATATCCCGCCCTCCACTCCAAAGAGTCTCAGAGCGGCTCACAATCTCCTTTCCCTTCCTCCCCCACAACAGGCACCCTGTGAGGTGGGTGGGGCTGGAGAGGGCTCTCACAGCAGCTGCCCTTTCAAGGACAACCTCTGCCAGAGCTCTGGCTGACCCAAGGCCATGCCAGCAGGTGCAAGTGGAGGAGAGGGGAATCAAACCCAGTTCTCCCAGATAAGAGTCCACACACTTAACCACTACACCAAACTGGCTCTCCAGAATTTCTACTGGTCTCCAGGTTATAATGGTCAGGTTGCCTGGAGAAAATGGCTGCTTTGGAAAGGGGGCTCTAAGGCATTGTACCTTGCTGAGGTCCCACCTCTTCCCAAATACCACCCTCCGAGAGAGTTATGACTGACAACAGAGTCACTTCAGCAGCAGCCTGTGGAGGAGGAGGAGTGAGGAATCAAACCTGTTTCTTCAGATCAGAGTCCATTGTTCTTAACCACTATGCTCAAACCAAGGAGATCCAGGGTTGCTATGAAGAGGGAGGCAGTGGCAAGGCACCTCTGTTGGTCTCTTGCCTTGAAGGAGTTTCCATAAGCGGGCTTTGACTTTGCAGCCCTTTCCACCACCACGTAATTTGTAAATGTTTACTTCCCCGTGTACTGTGTCATCCAATCCATCATGACTTGGGTAACTCAGGCTAGTCTATCTCATCAAATCTCAGAAACTAAGCAAGATTGACCTTGGATGGGAGACCAGCAAGGAAGTCCAGGGTTGTTACTTGAGAGGCAGTCACAGAATCATAGAGTTGGAATGGATCTCCAGGGGTCATCTAGTCCAACTCCCTGTACAATGCCGGAAACTCACAAACACCTCCCCCTAAATTCACAGGATCTTCATCGCTGTCAGATGGCCATCCAGCCTCTGTTTAAAAACCTCCAAGGAAGGAGAGCCCACCATCTCCTGAGGAAGCCTGTTCCACTGAGGAACCGCTCTAGTGTTCAGGATGTTCTTCCTAATGTTGAGCCAGAAACTCTTTTGATTTAATTTCAACCCATTGGTTCTGGTCCTACCTTCTGGGGCCATGGAATACAATTCCACACCATCAGTCAGATTACAACGATCCACACCAGTCAGGGGCAACCCCTCAGAGAGTCAGTTTGGTGTGGTGGTTAAGTGTGCAGACTCTTATCTGGGAGAACCAGGTTTGATTCCCCACTCCTCCACCTGCATCTGCTGGAATGGCCTTGGGTCAGCCATAGCTCTCTCAGAGCTGTCCTTGAAAGGGCAGCTGCTGTAAGAGCTCTCTCAACCTCACCTTCCTCAAAGGGTGTCTGTTGTGGGGGAGAAAGGTAAAGGAGATTGTAAGCCGCTCTGGGACGGGCCATTTTGTTCATCATGTTTTCAGCCTCAACGTGGTTCTCCTCCTCCTCCATTTTATCCTCAACTTTTTATGAAAATAAAATGGAGGAGAGCAGATCTTCCTCCAAGAGATGTATGGCTCTTCCACAGGTAGAAGTGTTAGATGTTGTAACTTTGCAAACAAGAGGACCAGGGAGGGAAAGGATTAAGAGAATTGCTGAGGTGCACTAAACAGTTGGCCCCACCCTCCCATTGGTTAGATGTTGAGTCTCTTTGGTCTTTGCTTCCCTTTCTGTTTCACTGTTTCATCTTATAAAAGACCTCTCTTCTCCTCCTCCTCCTCCTCCTCCTCCTCCTCCTCTCTTACTGGGTTTGGAGATGTAGCCAGTTAACCAGCTTTGAATTTAATCTGTTCACAATAAATTAAATGTACCTATAGGAATGAAATTAAAAGACGCTTCCCCCTTGGGAGGACAGCTATGGCTAACCTAGGCAGTGTAATAAAAAGAAAAGCAGGGGTGGCCAGCGGTAGCTCTCCAGATGTTTTTTTGCCTACAACTCCCATCAGCCTCAGCCAGCATGGCTGATGACTGGGGCTGATGGGAGTTGTAAGCAAAAAAACATCTGGAGAGCTACCGTTGGCCACCCCTGAAGTAGAGACATCACCCTGCCAACAAAAGTCTGTAAAGTCAAAGTGATGGTATTCCCAGTAGTAATGTATGGCTGTGAGAGTTGGACCAAAAAGAAGGCCGAGTGCAGAAGAATAGATGCTTTTGAGCTGTGGTGCTGGAGAAGAATCTTGAGAGTCCCTTGGACTGCAAGAAGATCAAATCAGTCAGTCCTAAGGGAAATCAACCCTGACTGTTCCCTGGAAGGTCAGATGCTGAAGCTAAAGCTCAAATACTTTGGCCACCAAATGAAAAGGGAGCACTCCCTGGAGAAGACCTTGATGCTGGGAAAGATTGAAGGTAAAAGAAGGGGACAGCAAAGGATGAAATGGTTAGGCAGCATTATCGATGCAATGAACATGGATTTGAATGAACTTAGAAGGACGGTGGAAGATAGAAGGACCTGGCGTGATGTGGTCTATGGGGTCATGAAGAATCGGACTCGACTGTGCAACTGAACAATAAAATCTACAGGAATAATATGTTATGTAAGATGTGCTTCTATTTTTGTAAGCAAAATTTCTTTCTCTTGCTCCCATTGGAGTGAGATCATTTTTGTTATCTGTTTGAACGGCATCTTCCCCTTAACTGGGAAAAGGAGAGGATTGAAGATACTGCATAAACCTTCTGTGCTTCCAAGGCAAAGGGATATGTTTTTTTCACCCAATAGGAAGAATTGCTTCATTGACAGAATCCACTACAGAAGCCATTGTCCAGCCATTTTTTCTCCCCCTCCTCAGTTTTTTGAGGAGAAGACCTTTGCCTTCCATTGATGGACAAATTCATGCCAATATGAACATAAGAGAAGTCATGTTGGATCAGGCCAATGGCCCATCCAGTCCAACACTCTGTGTCACATAAGAACATAAGAGAAGCCATGTTGGATCAGGCCAGTGGCCCATCCAGTCCAACACTCTGTGTCACATAAGAACATAAGAGAAGCCATGTTGGATCAGGCCAATGGCCCATCCAGTCCAACACTCTATGTCACACAGAGGCCAAAAAACCAGGTGCCATCAGGAGGTCCACCAGTGGGGCCAGGACACTAGAAGCCCTCCCACTGTTGTTCCCCCCCACCCCCCACACACCAAGAATACAGAGCATCACTGACCCAGACAGAGAGTTCCAACAATATGCTGTGGCTAAGAGCCACTGATGGACCTCTGCTCCAGATGTTGATCCAATCCCCTCTTGAAGCTGGCAATTCTTGAAGCTGCCACCACCTCCTGTGGCAGTGAATTCCATGTGTTAATCACCCTTTGGGTGAAGAAGGACTTCCTTTTATCCATTCTGTCCTGACTGCTCAGCAATTTCGTGGAGTGCCCACAAGTTCTTGTATTGTGAGAAAGGGAGAAAAGTACTTCTTTCTCTACCTTCTCTATCCCGTGCATAATTTTGTAAACCTCTACCATGTCACCCCTTTGTCGACGTTTCTCCAAGCTAAAGAGCCCCAAGCATTTTAACCTTTCTTCATATGATTCTCTCCATCCCCTGTTCCTTTCTTGCTGAGCCCTAAAGCACAGTCTTGTGGGTGAGCTGAAAATGACAATTGCTGATGTTGTGTATTGGCTGTTTTGACTGCTGCTTTGTTCTGTCTGTTAGTTGACCTTGAAGCTGACTTCATTGCACTCCAGGACTCTGATGCCTACATTCCGATTGGCTGTTCTTTTAGAACCAGCCAATTGGGACACGAGGTGTTCTCTCTCAGGCAATGCAAATGAAGGATCCTGGAGAGATCAATAGGATGGATTGCTGCTGGCATAAGGGGGTGTGTTTAACTGAGGTCAAATGGATATAAGGAGTGGGGTGGCCTGTTTGTGTTCAGTTCTGCTCTTGTTCAATAAATGTTCTTGCTTACCTCAAGCTGGCTGAACTCACTATGCAATAGCTGAGTAGAACATTCCCTAGCCCCTGTGTCTTGGTTTGATTCACACAATGGAGAAAACAGTCAAAATGGGGAGCTACAAAACTCTCTTCCATCCCTAGAAGGCGAGGCTCTTCATTTCTCACTTGGAGACTCTTTAGAGGCACACGTCATCTGCCACGACGTGTCCAAAACAAACTATGAATTGCATGACACCCCCCCCCCAAAAAAAAAAATCCCTTACAATGACATTATAGGGGATTTAACAGTTATGCAAACATGTTCTTTTTGCATACTGTTTCAGTAATACAGTATTACCCTAATTTTCCTGCTTTTTTAAAAAAAAAAATCCATTATCTCAAATTACAGGCATAAAAACTCAAATAATAAGCGCGTTACATATTCAGCTAAGAAGACGAGGTGTCTAATTATGCACACATGTGGCGCCGAGATACCAAAGTATCCGAAGCTATTGCAAAGTTGACAATCGTCAACCTTTGTGCCGTAATTAAGTCTCTAAATGGGAACCGGAGTCGTTTTCCAAACGAGCAAACAAGGAAGCCTGCCTTGATTGGCTCTGTCAAACCAGTGAATGAAACAGATTTACAGGATTGGTTAATTACGAGCGTTATGAACGCTGTCAGTCCCCCCCCCCCAAAAAAACCCCCACAATGTCAACAAATATGAAAGCTAATTGACCGTCTGCTGTCTTAATTTAGCACAACGTGCTTGCCTGGTAGGGTTGCCAGCCTCCAGGTGGGGCCTGGAAATCTATTGCTTTTACAACTGATCTCCAACTGGCAGAGATTGGGTCCCCTGGAAGAAGTTATAGCAGAGCAAGAGAGACAAGGTCAGTGTGAATATGCAATATATAGATTATACACTGACTGTCAAACCAATACAAATGACTTATAAAAACAGTCCTTTGAGTCATATTTGTCATGTCCAACTGTTATTCACTCTCTAGAATAATTTATCTATTGTCAATTCTGGTTGCAAAAAAGAACTAATGAAGCTTCCACAGGCTTAATGCAAACATTATAAACATAACTTTCATTGTATTTGAAGGACTGATTTCCTTTATCAACTGTGTAATCTTTTGCATTAAGCCTGTGGAAGCTTCAGAGAAACGGAGGCAGAGAGGCGTCGCCTTCGTAGCTGGCTGCTACTGTTGGCTTTTTTTCTACAGCGGTTTGACTTGTGAAGAAGACTCTACTTTGCCAGTTCTTGGCTGAAACCATTTGGAGGCCTATTCGTCCCAAGAAAGACTGTGCATATCATAATACTTCCCCTCATTTTGTCCTTACAAAGGACTGAGCATACTGTATGATTTCACCTTATGTACAATGCACTGCTTTAAGAGGTTGTTTATGTTTCCTTTATAAATTTCTATGAAAATTTGTTGATTATATTGGAGGCTGGTTTAATCACAGAACCCTTAGGGGCTCCCCTGCTAGTCATTTATCTGTGATTCTCTATTTATATTGGGTTGCCAATCCCCAGGTGGGGGCAGGGGATCCCCCGGTTTGGAGACCCTTCCCCCGCTTCAGGGTCGTCATAAAGCGGGGGGAGGGGAGGGAAATGTCTGTTGGGAACTCATGATTCCCTAAGGAGGCTTGTTCCCATAGAAAATCATGGAGAATTGATCCACAGGTATCTGGGGCTCTGGGGGGGCTGTTTTTTGGGGTAGAGGCACCAAATATTCAGTATAGCATCTAGTGCCTCTCCCCAAAATACCCCCCAAGTTTCAAAAAAATTGGACCAGGGGGTCCAATTCTATGAGCCCCAAAAGAAGGTGCCCCTATCCTTCATTATTTCCTATGGAAGGAAGGCATTGAAAAGGTGTGCCGTCCCTTGAAATGTGATGGCCAGAAATCCCTTTGGAGTTCCATTATGCTTGTCACACCCTTGCTCCTGGCTCCACCCCCAAAGTCCCCAGATATTTCATGAATTGGACTTGGCAACCCTATGGCCAATGCAACTGAAGATGGAAAGCCACCTCCCCTCTCCCGCAGTGATCAAGTCTGGCTTCTTGCAGTTTCGAAACCCCTGCATTAGCAACAGGGTTCAGCTTCAGCATACGGCTGGAAAGGATCCAAGTTGCTTCACCAAGGCTTCAATTAGTGGCTTTCGACAATTAGTGGCTTCCCACAAATTGTGCCTCACAGCTGTGCCGTAATAATGTCATTTGTCGGCCCATGTCAGATAATGTGATTTTTGCAATCCTGCAGGTGTTGTGGCCGCAAGACTCGCAGAAGGGAGGTTCCCCCCACGACAGCCCACCCCCACCCCCTCATCCCAATGCGCCCAGAATGTCACATGTGCAGACACTAGCAGTTAAGGAGGACGTTTCCTTAGCAGTAAGTAAGACTGTTGTTAACATCTGCGAAGCTCTGGCAATTTGCATTGCTTTGTTCCCTGCGTATGCTACGCTGTTTTATTGCATCCTTCTCCAATTTTGCAATTCAGTCGGGTCACGCACAAACATATTATACTCATTTATGTCCTCCCTTTCCCCTTAAATGGAAACCTGAAGTGGCTCGCAACAAAAAAATAAAGTACAATAGTACAAAAACAAACAAAGAGGAGAACGGGGGAGGGGGGGGGAAGCTTTTAAATGCAGAATAGCACTTTTATTATTATTATTTGTTTATTTATATTCCGCCCATTCCCCTGTAGGGGCTCAGGGTGGAACACAACATGAACGATAAAATCACAATAAAATCACAGCAGCATAACCGAATAAACCCCTGAATCACCCCTGATTCGGAGGTATACGGCACCGTATACTTCCAAATCCAATTGGAAGCCATTACACAGGAGCCGTATACGGCTCCCCGTATACTTCGGAAGCATATGGAACTCCGTGGAAAAGGCAGGAAAGGAGCTTCTGCAGCCTCAGGGGAGCTGCTTGCCTCCTTTCCCGCCTTTGGAAGCCTTTTCCCGCTTCTCCCATAGCCTCCCTGGGATCAGGGAGGGAGGGGGAGAGGGAGAGGAGCCCCAGCAGCTAATCCAAAGCATGCATTTGCAAAATGCATTGCAAATGCATGCTTTGCAGGGCTGTTGTGTAGCTGATGGCTGGGCTAATCCCTCAGCCATCAGCAGCATTGTTGTTCCTTTGTTTACTTGGGTATCCAAGTAAACACTGTTCTCTGGCCAATCACAGAGCAGTGGTATTTTTTGAAATTGCTCTGTGTAGGGCCAGAGAACCTTTTTAAGAAGTCTGCCTGGCTGGACTTCATTCCATTGCTGCCGTGTTTGTCGCGTTGGTGTGAGAGAGAGATTGTGCTGCGCTGGCCCTTGGCCTCAGCTTCTGCTGCTCTCTCTCAGCTTTGCCTGACCTGCCTGGAGAAGAGAAGACATCTAAGGTAAGACAGTCTTGGGGTTCTTGTTTTTATTTTAGTTAGTAAAAAAAAATAGCGCCGGAACAGCTTCACTGCTATTAAACCACAGATTACAGATTATGTATGCTGCATCAGTTTAAGATATGTATTAATTATGTATATTTAATGTTGTTTTATAATTTTATTGCTGTTTTAATCATTGTATTTGTATAATGTTTTATCGAATGTTGTTAGCCGCCCTAAGCCTGCCTAGGCGGGGAGGGCGGGATACAAATAAAATTTAATAATAATAATAATAATAATAATAATAATAATAATAATAATAATAATAATAATAATAATAATAATAATAATTGACTTTTTAAGACCCAGATTTGGGTGGGTGAGTACTGGGTAGCTTATTTGGGGTTAGGGTTAGGGGGTTCTCCTGGGGGTGGGGACCTGGGGTGGGGGGGTTGCCAATTTGCCCATATCTTACTTTAGTGAGAGGACTTTTAAAAGTGCAGTGTCCTTTTACTTTTCCTGATTTGGGTGGCTTGGATTTCTTGGGGTTAGCGTGAAGGTTTTTTTGGTGGGAGGGGTTGGTAAAGTTCCTGTATTGTTAAAAGTCAAGTTTTTTACTGTTTTAAAAGGATTCTTTGTTTGATTTGTTGCTGCTGTGTTGTGCTGTGCTGCTGTTGTTCCTTTTCTCTTCTGGTTCTGGTTCTTGTGGGGGGGCTGTTTGGCCTAATTTTCATTGTTAAAAAGGTCACTTTTTAACAGTTGAGTTTGTTGGCCTTTTCTCAGTGATTTGGATCTGTTGCTGTTGGTTTTGCATCGTGTCCTGTTGTCCCTTTTCCTGGTTCTATTTTTTTTTTGGGGGGGGGGTGTTGTTGACTGATTTGGCCTGAGGTTTTTTATTGTTGAAAAGGTCACTTTTTTAACAGTTATGTTTCTTGGCCTTTTCTCAGTGATCTGTCTGGATCTGTTCTCTGTTGTTGCTGGTTTTGCATCCTGTCCTGTTGTCCCTTTTACTGGTTCTGGTTTTGTCGGAGGGGTGGGGTTAAAAGTTAAGTTTCTTTCTGTCACGTTTTGTTTTTTTTAATTACCTCTGGTTGGTGTGAGGGGGTGAGTGTGTGGGCTGTGTGGGGTGGGTCACTTTAATGTTTTTATAGAGTTATTTTTGGAGTCAGAGGGTGCTTTCAGTTTCACTAGGGCCACTAAATAGGCTGCCCCAGTAATAAGGGTGTTTTTAGGGATTGTGTTTTTTGAAATTTAAAAACAAATTAATCCAGTTTAGGACTTTATCTTCTTTCAAAATTCAACTAGGCCAGATAGGGGTGATTTAAAAAGATTTTAGGTTTCTCATAAAAGGCAACGTGACTACTAGGCCACATCAGGCTCCCTTTTAAAGAGACTAGGGTTGCAGTGCATCTTGCTTTCAGCCACTGAAAGCTGGTGCATCCTTCGATTTCCATAGGGCAAACCACAGCTTCTCTCAAGTTATAGGGGACACCTGATTTCTAGTTTGCAAGGAAATCCGGTTGGTCCCAGAATCTTGTTAGAAGAAGTTTAACTAGGAGGACATAACAAGGAATTGCCATCATCTCGAGGTAGCCTTTTAAAAACTGTAGCCAGGTAGAGGCAGGATCACCTAGTCTCCTAAACATTACCAGATCACTACTACCCCAACCCAAAGAAGGACAGGTTAGGGACCAAAAAAACAAACAAACAAGTTTTGGTGGGAGGGTTTTAAAAAAGAAGTCAGGGCAGCTTTCGTTCAGGGTACAGTGTAGAGAGTTAGGTTTGTAAAAAACCCCACTCTCAGTTCAGGTTGTGTGAGACTGGCCAAGGGTGACATGAGAGACAGGCAGCAGAAGAGGGGCCCTGGGGGCAAGGCCAAGGAGAAGACTCGAGGGGTGGAGGGGAGGGGGAGGACCCAGTCCCCCCCCACACCTGTGCGTAGGGCCACTCCACAGCCGCCTTCCAGCACTCCGACTTCTGGCTGGAGTGTGATGATCAAGGCCCGCCTTGGGCCCTTCATCGAGGCTGCTGCTGGGGCGCCCCCAGCAGAGGTGCCATTAGGTGCTGGCACTGAGCAGGGGTCTGCTGCTCGGGCAGTCTCTCCTCCAGCTGATGTCGCTCAGCCTCAGCAGCTGGAAGAGGGGCAGCAAGAGCAGCCCTCCTTGGAGATGAGCCTTGGGGACAGTTTTCTGTCCAAAACGATCACCCCAAGGAGGGTGCAGAGTGTCGTGCAGGAGCTGGAGGAGAAGCTGGTTGAGGAGGACCAGCCCCCTTCTTCGGTTCCTTTGGGCACTAGCAGTCCTTCAGGGGTGGCCAGGAGGGGAGGCCGCATGGGGTGGAGGGGGAAGAAATGGAGACACACGAGGTGCCTCCATCTCCGCCCACTTCCCCCCAGTGGCCAGCCCCTCCTGCCACCCCGAGACACGATGTGTTTTCCCCAAGCACCTCACAGGAGGTGGCTCTGGACACCCAAGTTGCCAGTCAGCTTGGGCATCCACACACCTCCGAAGTCTGGAAGCATTTCTGACTTATGGAGGATCCACGCTATGCGCAGTGCCAGCTGTGCAGGGCCCGGATCAGTTGTGGGCGGGACCCTGCCCACCTGACTCCGGGGGGGAGATGCGGAACCACCTACAGAAGCACCACCAGGCGGTGCTTCTTAAGGGGGAGAAGCAGGCTGGTGCTGGGGTGCCCAAGCGGCCAACACCACCCAGCCAGGAGGTCCGTCCCATTGCGACTACCTCCAGAGCTCACCAGGAGAGTTCCGTGGCAGTGCAGGGATGCCAGCTCAAGCCATCTCTGCCTGAGATGTTTGGTGGGGGTGGCGCCTGTGTGCCAAGAGGGGGAATTAGGTACGGCAGGAGGGTGATCGCCTGGAACCTTGCCAGGTTGGTTGCCCATGGGCTTCCATTTTCAGTGGTCGAGAATCCTGGGGTGCTAGGGTTGCTCGAGTACCTGGAGCCCTGGTACAAAGTTCCTGCTAGAACCACCCTTAGCAGGACCATTGCGCCATCTGTTTTCAGGGCGACCAGACCTGTGGTGAAGGCGCATTTGTCCCATGCTGCCGGGGGGACTGTTCATTTCACCTCAGATGTCTGGAGCTCCCAACATGCATTCAGGGGGTATCTCTCCCTGACTGCGCATTGTTGGCAACCCAGTGAGGTGCAGGGTGGGGGTGGCAGTAGCGGCCGGCAGGGTCAGGGCCGCCAGGCCGGATATCGCCGGGGCTTGCTGCATGCCGAAGCAGTCGATGCACCGCACACGGCGGACATTCTCAGAGCCATCCTCTCACAGCAGTTAGAGGGCTGGGTAGGCAGTGGGGACGTCGCCATGGTGACTGACGGTGGCTCTAACATCAAGGCGGCTGTCCAGTGTCAGGGCCTACAATGCCTTCCTTGCGTGGCCGACCTTCTGTAGGGCCCAGATCTCTATAAGGAGCTGATTCCACCAGGTTGGGGCCAGGACCAAGGAGGACCTGCCCTGGTAGAGGCAAGACGGGCATCTCTTGGGCCGGGGACAGTCAGCCTATCTTGGGAGGCCGAACGAAGCGATCTCTGGGGCATATACGGGAAGAGACAGTCCTGCAGGTATGTTGGTCCCACTTCCTCCCCCAGGGAGATCTTCCTCCTGGCTCTAAGCTAGGATCCCCCAGCCAAGGTAGGTTTCCAACCTCCAGGTGAGGCCTGCAGATCCCCCAGAATTAAGACCAATCTCCAGACTACAGAAATCAATTCGAGCAGAAATCAATTGGAATGAAAAGTCTACTATGGAGGGTGGACTCTATGGCATTATGCCAAGGCTGGCCAAACTGTGGCTTGGGAGACAAATGTGACTCTTTCACACATATCGTATGGCTCTCAAAGGCCCCCTGCCCCATTGACCAGCTTGGAGAAGGCGTTTCTCTCTTTAAATCACTTCTCCAAGTGAAGCTAGCTGGCAGCTTGGAGAATGCATTTAAAGTTAAAGTTGCTTTGTTTCCACCTATCCCTCTCTCCTCCATCTATTTTCCTTCCTTCCTTCCTTCCTTCCTTCCTTCCTTCCTTCCTTCCTTCCTTCCTTCCTTCCTTCCTTCCTTCCTTCCTTCCTTCCTTCCTTCCTTCCTTCCTTCCTTCCTTCCTTCCCTCCCTCCCTCCCTCCCTCCCGCTTGCCTGGAGAGACAGTTTGGTGTAGTGGTTAAGTGTGCGGGCTCTTATCTGGGAGAACCGAGTTTGATTCCCCACTCTTCCACTTGCAGCTGCTGGAATGGCCTTGGATCTGCTGTAGCTCTCACAGAGCTGTCCTTGAAAGGGCAGCTTCTGTGGGAGCTCTCTCAGCCCCACCCACTTCACAGGGTGTCTATTGTTCGGAAAGATGAAAAAGAGATTGTAAGCCATTCTGAGATTCTGATTCAGATAGAAGGGCGGGTTATAAATCTACAGTCTTCCCTTCCTTCCTTCCTTCCTTCCTTCCTTCCTTCCTTCCTTCCTTCCTTCCTTCCTTCCTTCCTTCCTTCCTTCCTTCCTTCCTGCTCTCAAGCATCTGACGTTCATGTCTTGAGACTATCAAACAGCTGGCATATATGCTATGTTGCTCTTACACGAAGAAAGTTTGGCCACCCCTAGTATAAGCTTTTGTGGTCATGCACACTTCTTCAGATGCACTGATTGGAAGTTAGCAGACCGTACATATAGATAAAGGGTGAACAGCGATTCAGCAGGCAGCATAATAAAAGTTGTTTAACAGATGCAGGGACCAAGCTGGGATAACATGCCTAGCGTATACGTTCACAATTTATTTGGGTTCAATTCCAGGGGAAATCATAGTGAAGGATTATCAAAATTGGGAGATAGATGGGCAAATGTACCCTTCTTAATTGTGGGATGCTGAGAGTAATTAAACAATGCAGTCCTTCCCCTTCTCCGGCAAATGCCTCCCATTACTGATCTACACCAAAGCTATCAAATCTCCCTGCTAAACGTCCCCACGACTAGGTTCTGTTTGTAAGAGCTAGAACAGACAGATGTCAAGCAATCTGTTCCCCGCTGGCTGTGTGTTTTGGACAGACACAGATTGGTACTTGAACAATGGGGATATCTGGCAGCTATCCTGTAATCTGTATCAAGATGCGCCTCCTGTGGCCCCACGATGTTGCATTTTGTACAAGTATGCAGTAACGCCGCTACACTGCATTCAGAAATGACGAGAATTTTTCCTGCTCATTTGTTACTGGCAGGGGTAGAATTCTAGCGGTAGCTCCTTTGCATGTTAGGCCACACACCCCCCGATGTAGCCAATCCTCCATGAGCTTACAAAAAAGAGCCTTGTAAGCTCTTGGAGGATTGGCTACATCTAGGGTTGCCAAGTCCGATTCAAGAAATATCTGGGGACTTTGGGGGTGGAGCCAGGAGACATTGGGGGTGGGGCTAGCCAGGAGCAAGGTTGCGACAAGCATCATTGAACTCCAAAGGGAGTTCTGGTCATCACATTTAAAGGGACCGCACACCTTTTTTAAATGCTTTCCTTCCACTGGAAATAATGAAGGATAGGGGCATCTTCTTTGGGGGTTCGTAGAATTAGACCCCCCTGATCCAATCCTTTTGAAACTCGGGGGTGTATTGAAGAGAGGCATCAGATGCTATGCTGAAAATTTTGTGCCACGACTTCAAAAAACAGCCTCCCCCAGAGCCCCAGATACCCACAAATCAATTCTCCATTATACCTTATGGGGATGGGTCTCCTTAGGCAATAATGGAGTGCCCAACAGACACCTCCTCCCCCCCCCCGCTTTCTGAAGCGGGGGGAGGGCCTCCAAACCAGGCGATCTCCTGCCCCCACCTGGGGATTGGCAACCCTAGCTACATCAGGGGTTTGTGGCCTAATATGCAAAGGAACTCCTGCTAGAATTCCACCCCAGTTTGAAATTTATAAAATCAATCAATATATTTTTATAAGCTTCAGTGACACGTTTGGATGGCCCAGGCCAGCCCAATCTTGTCATATCTTGGAAGCGAAGCAGGGAATAAACTGGAATAAAGCTAGCGAAACAGGATTTAAGACTGATTTTCTTGTAGCGGTGGGGTCCATATTAAAAATTGTAAATAGTATACCGTGTGTGCCAAGTACAGGGCTTTTGGTAGAAAAAGCCCAGTAGAAACTCATTTGCATATTAGGCCACGCCACCTGACATCACCATTGTTTCACACAAAGCTTTTTTTGTAGAAAAAGCCCAGCAGGAACTCATTTGCATAGAAGAAGACTGCAGATTTATACCCCGCTCTTCTCTCTGAATCAGACACTCAGAGCAGCTTGCAATCTCCTATATCTTCTCCCTCCCCAACAGACACCCTGTGAGGTGGGTGGGGCTGAGAGGGCTCTCACAGCAGCTGCCCTTTCAAGGACAACTCCTATGTGAGCTATGGCTAACCCAAGGGCATTCCAGTAGCTGCAAGTGGAGGAGTGGGGAATCAAATCTGGTTCTCCCAGATAAAAGTCCGCACACTTCACCACTACACCAAACTGGCTATCAGGCTACACCCCTTGACATCACCATTGCTTCACATGGCTTTTCTGCAGGACCTCCTTTCCGTATTAGGCCACACCCCTGAGGCCAAGCCAGCCAGAACTGCATGCCTGTGCTCAAAAAAAGCCCCGGTTGAGTATATGAACTGTGGAAAATGTCTTGCAGCATCAGCTGTACGGGAATCAGAAAAAGACATTCACTGAAGAGCATGAACGGTGTTTAATGCCACTGTTGAAAAATCTATGGTCTGGTACAAATAGTTATCCACGGGAGGAATGATTTCCAATGAAAAACACTGCGAAATACCATGTGAAGATTGGTTGAAAGTTTCCCATAAAAGACTTTATTAACCAAAGTGATTGGTGAGGTGTTTGTTGTAAGCACAGAGCCTTGTTGTCAAGCATGCAATTTTCAACAGAACCAGTCTTTGAGTTGAAACAAAGTATGCTTTATTGATAATCCATGTGGCTCTATTGAGCTGGGTATTGGAAATGATACAAAGTAACAGTAGAACGCATACTTAAAGATGGCACATCAAAGGTTCTCCAAACATTGCTACACATTCTAAACAAGCCTGCATTCACGTGTGAAAGTTTACACAGTAACTTCCTTATCTCCCCTGTGGTTATTCTTCCCGGGTCCAGGACTAGACTGGGAAACTGTCCCTGGAGGCCTTATCTTCAAAGAGCAAATTCCTGCATTTGTTAGTGAAAGCAAAAGAGGCGAGAAAGATCTGTCTCTACATTTCCACTTTGATGTGCCCAGGTTTAATTTAGAGTTAGTAACATCTCTATAATATACTGGTTTTATTCATACAATAAAAGAGAGATTAAACGATGCTTGACACTTGTGGCTTGTGTTTTTGCATCGCCTGGAGGTTGGCATACCCCCTTCTGTACCCCCTCAGAATTCTGAAACCCTTTCTCTGCTATGTGGGTAAAAAGGTAAAGGCATTCCCCTGTGCAAGCACCAGGCTCACGAGGAACTCACAGGAGTGCAGCGCCTGAACCTTTCTGAGGGTTCCTCCTCCTCCTTCCCACCTACCTTGTCCATTGAATAGTAGGTGCAGCTGCATAACAATCCCTGGATGAGCTCCACCACCTATTTTTCTACAAAACGACCCCTGTGCAAGGACCAGTCATTTCCGACTCTGGGGTGACGTCGCATCACTACGTTTTCACAGCAGACTTTTTTAATGGGGTGGTTTGCCATTGTCTTCCCCAGTCATCTACACCTGACCCCCAGTAAGCCGGGTATTCATTTTACTGACCTCAGAAGAATGAATGGCTGAGTCAACTTTGAGCTTCCACTGAGATCGAACTCAGGTCGTGAGCAGAAAGGCATACTCATTACTGTTAGAAAGGCATTACTCCCGAGGAAGTCTACTGATGAAATGGGCCTCTATCCAGGTGCTCATAGACTTTTTTATGTTAATATTGGACCTCTGTTACAACATGAAGTATGCAAATTTTACAATATGAAATATATGAATAGATATTTAAATTGGATTTTTATTATAACATGAAGGTATGTAAAATTTAAAATGCGGAGCATAAAAATATATGAAGGTTTTTAAACGGTTACTATAGGGAGTTCTGGCCATTGCATTTAAAGGGACGGCACACCTTTTCACTTCCTTCCTTCCATAGGAAATCATGAAGGATAGGGGCACCTTCTTTTGGGGCTCATAGAATTGGACCCCCTGGTCCAATCTTTTTGAAACTTGGGGGGTATTTTGGGGAGAGGCACTAGATGCTATACTGAAAATTTGGTGCCTGTACCCCAAAAAACAGCCCCTCCACAGCCCCAGATACCCGCAGATCAATTCTCCTTAATTTCTATGGGAATAAATCTCCATAGGGAATAATAAGAGTTCCCAGCAGACATTTCCCTCCCCTCCCCTCCCCCCGCTTTCTGACGACCCTGAAGCGGGGGGAGGGCCTCCAAACCGGGGGATCCCCTGCCACCGCCTGGGGATTGGCAACCCTAACTGAAACACTGCAGCATTAGCATTCTGTGCCGTGGGGCTCCTGCTACGTGGGTAGGCCAAGCCTAAACTTCCACTAGGAGCTGAGGGGGGAGGATCCTTGCCGCTCTCCGAGCTGAAATGTTAACAACCAGAATGTCATGGAAAATTAATGCGTAAAGTAACATTTGAAAAAAAGGAAAAAGAAAAAAAAAAGAATGGGAAAGAAGAAACGAATTAATTTAAAAGGTTAATGCTCTTGGCTCCGTTTCTATCTGGAGCACAAAATAACTTGCATTCTTGTGACAACCTGGGGACTCTGGGACATCACAGGGGGTGGGGGAATGTGGCTTCTCCCACTCTTATAATGAACCCCCCCCCCCCAACATTTTAATATACAACCTGCTGCCAGTCGGATGCCATTTGCATAGCAAGTGAGGTATTCTTCACCGTAATTGCCGACACTTTCTGTCTTTTAAAATTGTTGAATGCGCCTGCCTCTCTTTTCTGCGCAAGCCCCCGATGATTCACCGGAGAACAATCCTGCAATAAGAAGAAGAATAAGCTCCCCCCCCCCCCCCCCCAAGATTTCTCCATTTTTCTGCAAAGGTTTCGGCAAGAAAATAGGACTGTGGAGATTCGCGTGACAATTTCTTGGTCGTCCTCCAGGCAGGTTGCTGCAGAGACATCTTTGCTTTGCGAAGGCGGAATCCATGGACGAGGCCTGCCCAACGGCATACGGTTAATACGTTGTCAAAGTTTTCACGGATGGAGTCCATTAGTTGTTATAGATTTTCTGGGCTGTGTGGCTCTGGTCTTGGCATTGTGAGATCTGACATCTTGCCAGCAACTGTGACTGGCATCCTCAGAGGTGTAACACAGACGGCTAGAGTCCTCTCTGTGTCAAAGTGAGAAGAAGATGGTAGGCAGAAGATGCCAAGACTCCGGTCCAGGTGGAGACCTCCCCGCCCGGGGGAAACCTCCCCCTATGGCACCAGCATGATGACATCACCTGGAAGTGATGTCATCACGCTGCTGATGGCATGCAGTGGCCGCTTTAGGCGTTTTTTGGGAAAACTCAATGGTTTTTCCGGACACTCAGGCCATTTGGGAGGGAAAACTCTATGGTACAACAGGTACCATAGAGTTTTCCCTTCCCAAATGGCTAGAGTGTCTTGGTAAACCATAAAGTTTTCCTGGAAACGCCTAGAGCGGCCACTACACCATCATTGCCAGCACAATGACGTCACTTCCGGGTGACATCATTGCATCGTGTGCGCACTTCATGTGTGCACAAAAGTCCCCCGCTCCTGGAGGAAGGGGACTTGGCAACCCTATAGGCAGGTAATTTGTATCTGCTCAGGAAACTGGGGTAGGGCTGAGTCATTACCTTGTAGGAGCTTCCCAGGCTGCGACATGCTAATGGAGGAGCTTTCCTGAGGAGGTTCTTTTGCGTATGGATTGGCTATTGAAATTCCAATTTTACCTGAAGTGCTATTATAAGATGTAGAGCATTTTGTATTTTTCAGCACTGGAAGCCGTGGCCTCTTCCTTTTTAAACTCTCATCCTTCCTGTTGAAATTGTGTTTATCTTTATGGATTTCAACAGCATACGGTTCATTTTGGGGAAGGACAACACAGCACGGGAAAGGACCGATATTGTTTGCAACCTTCTCATAAACCTCTGCTTTGGGACAGAACACACGAGGAGCTCCTGGCCCAAAACAGTTCCATAGAGCACCTTATTTTGTCCTTACAAAGGACTGAGCATACTGTATGATTTCACCTTATGTACAATTCACTGCTTTAAGCGGTTGTTTATGTTTCCTTTATAAATTTCTATGAAAATTTGTTGATTATATTGGAGGCTGGTTTAATCACAGAACCCTTAGGGGCTCCCCTGCTAGTCATTTATCTGTGATTCTCTATTTATATTGGGTTGCCAATCCCCAGGTGGGGGCAGGGGATCCCCCGGTTTGGAGGCCCTCCCCCACTTCAGGGTCATCAGAAAGCAGGGGGAGGGAGGGAAATGTCTGCTGGGAACTCATGATTCCCTATGGAGGCTTATTCCCATAGAAAATAATGGAGAATTGATCTGCAGGTATCTGGGGCTTTGGGGGCCCTGTTTTTTGAGGTAGAGGCACCAGATTTTCAGTATAGCACCCAGTGGCTCTCCCCAATACACTCCCTAAGTTTCAAAAAGATTGGACCAGGGGGTCCAATTCTATGAGCCCCCAAAGAAGGTGCCCCTATCCTTCATTATTTCCTATGGAAGGAAGGCATTTAAAAAAGGTGTGCAGTCCCTTTAAATGTGATGGCCAGAACTTCCTTTGGAGTTCAATTCTGCTTGTCACACCCTTGCTTCTGGCTCCACCCCAAAGTCTCCTGGCTCCATCCCCAAAGTCCCAAAATATTTCATGAATTGGACTTGGCAACCCTATGGCCAATGCAACTGAAGATGGAAAGCCACCCACCCCCTCTCCCGCAGTGAGCAAGTCTGGCTTCTCGCAGTTTCGAAACCCCTGCATTAGCAACAGGGTTCAGCTTCAGCATACGGCTGGAAAGGATCCAAGTCGCTCCGCCCCCAATGTCTCCTGGCTCCACCCCCAAAGTCCCCAGATATTTCATGAATTGGACTTGGCAACCCTATTTTCAACACACCCCTGGCCCTCTGGCCTTCACTTGGGAAACCTGGGCAAAGAGGGGGGGTGCGTGTCAGTGACATCATCATACAGAATATGGGGGTTGGGGGTAGTGAAGTGTGGTTCGGCCTTGGGCACAGGAAAGACTAGCGCCCGCGCCTGCTTACAACATTAAAAAACCTTACAAAACATCCAACAGACAGACTACATCCAAACTCAACAATGGAGGCTCACAGAAACGATGCCTTTCGTATACCAAACCTTTAGTAACACTTCCTGTCGCTTAAATGCTACCCACCAGAGGAAGTTTCTTCACCAAAATCCAGTCTGGGGAAAGAAACATGAATATCCAGAGAGTTTTTTTCTTCAGCAGAACATCTGGCAATGGGAAAAAAAAAAGGAAAGGAAAGGGGAAGATCATCTGCGCAACATTTTCGTTTCCTCCTCAGGAAAAAAACGCATAATTGGCTGCAAATACCTTTCTGTTACTTCCCACCCCCCTCCTCTTCCTCTCGCGATGCGCAGAAAAAGAAGCACTCCAAGGAAAGCATATAGATTAGGCCTGGAAAAAGGTCAAGAGATTCCCTAGGCGCTCTTCATAAAGATGAAATTTAATAATGCAGACAAGAGTTCCCAGCGTGCCACCTTCCTCAGCAAAGGACGCACTACAGGGCTTTTTGTGTCCCGCCCAACCAGGAGAGAACACTGAGTGGAACATAAATCTTTTGTATCCTGACTTTTCTTGCAGCAGAACTTCAGAGACCCAGCTGCGGGACAAGTCGAGAAGTGACAGGGAAATGGCCTCCTGTGTTAATTCAGCATGGAGGAGATCTTAGTTCAATTTTTTCCCCTTAAGACTAGTTAGGGTTGCTAGGCTGAGCTTTAGGGGTGGGGGCCACGGCAAGGAGGCAGCTTCATGGGCGCGATGATGTCCCTTCCGGGGGAAAAGAAGGAAGTGATGGTGATTCCTAGAGCAACCACCATCGCTTCTGGGTTTCCCCTGGATTGTGCTCACTCCCTCCTTCCTGCTTGGAGTGGCAACAGGCAATGGGAGCTCAGGACAGAAGATTATCTGGTCTGCCTAGACAGAGATGGAAGTGGGCGGTGGTTTGAGCAGGAACGCATAGAAATGCAGTTCCGGCTGGCTTGGCATTGGGGGGGTGTGGCTTAAGATGCAAATGAGTTCCTGCTGAGCTTTTCCCACAAAAAAATCCTGTGTGAAACAATGGTGGTGTCAGGGGGTGTGGCCCAATATGCAAATGAGTTCCTGCTAGGTTTTTTTCTACAAAAAAGCCATAGATAGATGATAGATAGATAGATAGATAGATAGATAGATAGATAGATAGATAGATAGATAGATAGATAGATAGATGATAGATAGATGATAGATAGATAGATAGATAGATAGATAGATAGATAGATAGATAGATAGATAGATAGATAGATAGATAGATAGATAGATAGATAGATAGATAGATGGATGGATGGCTTTTTTGAGCAGGAACATATAGGAACGCGGTTCTGGCTGGCTTCGTTTCAGGGGTGGGGCCTAATATGCAAATGAGTTCCTGCAGGGCTTTCTCTACCAAAAAAAGCCCTGTGCAAAACAATGGTGACATCAGGGAGTGTGGCCTAATATGCAAATGAGTTCCTGCTAGGCCTTTTCTACAAAAAAGCGATAGATAGATAGATAGATAGATAGATAGATAGATAGATAGATAGATAGATAGATAGATAGACAGACAGACAGACAGACAGACAGACAGATGATAGATAGATGATAGATAGATAGATAGATAGATAGATAGATAGATAGATAGATAGATAGATAGATAGATAGATAGATAGATAGATAGATAGATAGATAGATAGATGATAGATTTTTCTTAAGAGTTTTGAAATATGTAGTCTACCCATTCAAAGCATTTCATAAGGCGCAGAATGATTTGCAAGCCTGGTGATTCCAACAGTCTTCCATCGATCTGTGCCTGTCTCTCCAGCCTCTTTCTCTCTCTGGGCTGCCTCTTTTCAAAGGGAGCCCATCCATTTGTGTTGCTTCCCCCCCTCCCCTCCTGAAATTACTGAGCTTGTCTCTGTGCCTGCGGCTGTTGTCATCTTCAGAAAGGAATTAATTAGCACCCAACTGCTTTATTCAAAGATCCAGAAAGAATGAAAAGCCAGGATAATAAAAGAAAGCTTCTAAATCAGCTCATCTGGACAGTGAGGAATGCAGAGGTGAGACTCTTGTAAAACAAAGGGATAGAAGGAGGAATGCGAAGGAATTAGGATGAACTATCTCTTGTTTATATTCTTCTTTATATCTATTTAGCAACCCTCATGCAAATCATGTGCAATTTTTTCAGAGTATGTATGTGTGGGAGGGAAGGATTATTCCTCTAGCTAATGAGTACAGTCTAGATCAGGGGTGTCAGACATGTGGCCCAAGGGACAGATCTAGGGCTGCCAATCCCCAGGTAAGGGCAGGGGATCCCTCGGTTCGGAGACCCTCCCCCCCCCCCGCTTCAGGGTCGTCAGAAAGCGGGGGGAGGGGAGGGAAATGTCTGCTGGGAACTCTATTATTCCCTATGGAGATTTATTCCCATGGAAAATTGATCCGCGGGTATCTGGGGTTCTGGGGGGGGCTGTTTTTTGGGATAGGGGCACCAAATTTTCAGTATAGCATCTAGTGCCTCTCCCCAAAATTCCCCCCAAGTTTCCAGAAGATTGGACCAGGGGGTCCAATTCTATGAGCCCCAAAAGAAGGTGCCCCTATCCTTCATTATTTCCTATGGAAGGAAGGAATTGAAAAGATGTGCTGTCCCTTTAAATGTGATGGCCAGAACTCCCTTTGGAGTTCAATTATGCTTGTCACAGCCTTGATCTTGGCTCCACCCCTAATGTCTCCTGGCTCCACCCCAAAGTCTCCTGGGTCCACCCCCAAAGTCCCCAGATATTTCTTGAATTGGACTTGGCAACCCTAGATGGATCAGGCCTGGGCGGGGGGGGGGGGGCGTGGAGTTCCTGTCAGGCCTGTGAGCAACTGACTGTCATCTGCTTCCTTCTCCCTCTCTCTTGCTTTCTTTGCATCACAGCTTGTTTTGCCAGGCTTGCTCAATTTCACAGGGGCTATGGAGCAAAGGCTCTTTATTTTATTTTATTTATTCAATTTATATCCCGCCCTCCCCACCAAGGCAGGCTCAGGGCGGCTTACAACATAAAATCCAGAACAATTAAGATTAATAAATATTAAAATACATATTCAATCATTTACAATAGTTAAAACAGTAAAACAAGAAGAAACAGTCTAACAGTTGGGTGCTATTCTCACAGCCTTCCTCCGCAGTTTTTAAATACCAGTCAGTTATATGCTAACCGGAAGAGGATCATCTTACAGGCCTTGCGGAACTGCCCAAGGTTCCGCAAGGCCCTCACCTCCTCTGGTAGCTGGTTCCACCAGCAGGGGGCTGTGATTGAAAAGGCCCTATCCCTAGTTGACTTCAGACGGGCCTCCTTCGACCCAGGGATTACTAGCAGATTTTGGGAACCAGATCTGAGTACTCTCTGGGGAACATGTGCGGAGAGACGGTCCCTAAGGTAGGTAGGTCCTAGGCCATATAGGGCTTTCAAGGTAATAACCAGCACCTTGTAACGAACCCGGTATATTATTGGTTTCTTCCTTGGCTGAGGCTCCTCCCTTGGGGAGGAAGGGGAGAAGAGAGAGCTTGCTTTGCCAGGCTCTCTCAGTCGCACAGCAGAGCTGCTGAGCCAAGCCTCTCTTCCTTCTATTGGCTGAGGCTCATCAGGGCAAGAGTAGTCAGTTATCAAAGACTGTAAAAAAAACCAAAATTTTGCAGGAGTGCTAACATTTTAGGCATGTTTTATTTAAAGGTTTTTTTAAATATATATATATATATATATATATATATATATATATATATATATATATATATATATATATTTAATTGTGTCCCATTTATGTCAGATCTGGCCCTCATAACAAATGAGTTCGACACCCATGATCTAGCTTGTTGCCAACATTTTCTTTTCTTTTCAAAGCTCATCTACTTGTCTTTTTCCTTAACCTGGTAGTTTCATGACATTTCGGTCAAAATGCATTGAATTTTTCTCTCTGAGCCTCAGAAATCGTCAACCTTTAATAGATGTCTGTCTGCAATCGACACGTAAATGGCACAGAAAAAAAAATTATGCAGAAAAAAAGTTGCAGTGCAATTAGTGTGGATTGTAGACCCTGGAGCAAAATTTAGCACCTGGGTCGCCTTAACTCATATAGTAGGAAAATGAAAACACGCTTAATAGCATCGAACACTAACTTACTGTAACTTACTGTACCTCATTCCTCGTCTGAAGGAGTGGGCATGCACACAAAAGCTTACGTTCTGAATAAAATTAAGTTGTTCTTAAAGGTGCAATTGACTCCTATTTTGTTCTACGAACAGCTTAAGTATGCATCACAGGAACACAAGAAGAAGAAGAAGAAGATGATGATGATGATGATGATGATGATATTGGATTTATATCCCACCCTATACTCTGAATATCAGTCTCAGAGCGGTCACAATCTCCTCTACCTTCCCCCCCCCCACAACAGACACATAGCTCTCGTAGAAGTTGTCCTTGAAAAGGCAGCTGCTGCAAGAGCCCTCTCAGCCCCACCCACCTCACAGGGTGTCCATTGTGGGGGAGGAAGATAAAGGAGATTGTGAGCCACTCTGAGACTCTGATTCAGGGAGAAGGGCGGGGTATAAATCTGCCCCCACCTCACAGGGGGTCTGTTGTGGGGGGGGGGAGGTAAAGGAGATTGTGAGCCGCTCTGAGACTCTTCGGAGTGGAGGGCGGGATATAAATCCAATATCTTCATCTACCTCACAGGGTGTCTGTTGTGGGGGAGGAAGGGAAAGGAGATTGTGAGCCGCTCTGAGACTCTTCGGAGTGGAGGGCGGGATATAAATCCAATATCTTCATCTACCTCACAGGGTGTCTGTTGTGGGGGAGGAAGGGAAAGGAGATTGTGAGCCGCTCTGAGACTCTTCGGAGTGGAGGGCGGGATATAAATCCAATATCTCCATCTACCTCACAGGGTGTCTGTCGTGGGGAAGGAAGGTAAAGGAGATTGTGAGCCGCTTTGAGACTCTTCGGAGTGGAGGGCAGGATATAAATCCAATATCTTCATCTACCTCACAGGGTGTCTGTCGTGGGGAAGGAAGGTAAAGGAGATTGTGAGCCGCTCTGAGACTCTTCGGAGTGGAGGGCGGGATATAAATCCAATATCTCCATCTACCTCACAGGGTGTCTGTCGTGGGGAAGGAAGGTAAAGGAGATTGTGAGCCACTCTGAGACTCTTCAGAGTGGAGGGCGGGATATAAATCCAATATCATCATATCTTCATCCATATCTCCTCTTCCTCCTCCTCCTCCCTCCTCCTCCTCCTCCTGGCTCCACCCCCAAAGTCTCCTGATATTTCTTGAATTGGACCTGGCCACCCTAGGATGGCGCTTAAGGAGGGTGGGCAAGGGGTGGTCCCAAGGGGGCTACCATGCCGTAGACTCCACCCTCCAAAGCTGCTATTTTTCTCCAGGGGGAGCAGTTTCTGCAGCCTGGAGAGCAGCTGTAATCCTAGGAGGTCAGATATCACATAAGCTGCCCAAGCTTGCAATGCGCTCCGCCTCTTTCGCACAGCAAACAAGATCTTCCAAAAACCAGTTTCTGTTTGCCATGCGAAAAAAGGTGAAGCTAGTTGCAGCCCCGGGGCAGATAGCGTGAAATCTGACGGAGAAGAGGAGCGTGAGAATGGCATAAGGCTAGTAGGGAAAAGGTCTGAGTTTTCATAAAGCCCAAAGAGTTAATATTTCCCCCCGTAAACCCTCTTTGCCCGCCCCCTCCCCCCAGTAAGGAGTATCAACAGAGCCCTGTGGCGCAAAGTGTTAAAGCTGCAGTAGTGCAGTCCTAAGCTCTGCTCACGACCTGAGTTCGATCCCCGGTGGAAGCTGGGTTTTCAGGTAGCCGGCTCAAGGTTGACTCAGCCTTCCATCCTGAGGTCGGTAAAATGAGTACCCCCAGCTTTCTGGGGGGAAACTGTAGATGACTGGGGAAGGCAACGGCAAAGCACCCCGTAAAATGTCTGCCGTGAAAATGTGAAAGCAACGTCACCCCAGAGTCGGAAACGACTGGTGCTTGCACAGGGGAGCTTTCCTTTTTCCCAGTAAGGAGAGTGGCTAGGAAGGAATCCCCAAAAGTGAGGCCTGTAGCCATTTAATTTGACGAACCATGAGGCATTCTGCTGTGCTGAACCTTATTTGGGCTTAACACCCCCAAATCCAGGAACTGAATCACCAGTGCCACAAAAATTTCTGCAAAAATCTCCACACCCTCCCAGCCTAAACAAGGTTGACGCAGCTACACTTGCTGGGTTGTTGTTTTTTTACAGCAGTGTAACGGGAAAGGGAGAAGAGGCATTCATTCCTTCTGACTGCAAAATCTTTTTCTCTTCTCTCTCCCCACCCCCTCCCAGACTTTCTTTCTTTAAGGGGAATCTGGAATCTAATCTGGCCAGACTTTGTGGAGAAAAGCTGCAGGTTTCCAAGCTACAATTTATGACGGACAACTCTGGCAAATTTTCGTGCTGACAAGACAGATTTTTTTTTTTGTAACTTCCACGCACTGAAAAGCTGTGTGAGGGGGAGGGCGGGGGGGGGGAGGGCTTTCACAACGCTGGCTTCTTCCGAGAATACAGCTTTAAAAAAAAAAATTGCCTTTCAGTTTTGTGTGATTAGGTGGCACCACAATTTTGTAAATGAGGACAGAGCTTCGAAATGTTTGCTTTTATTAGTTTATGAACTTTATTTGGAGAGCCAGCTTGGTGTAGTGGTTGAGAAGAAGAAGAAGATATTGGATTTATATCTCGCCCTCCACTCTGAAGAGTCTCAGAGCAGCTCACAATCTCCTTTACCTTCCTCCCCCACAACAGACACCCTGTGAGGTGGGTGAGGCTGGAGAGGGCTCTCCCAGCAGCTGCCCTTTCAAGGACAACCTCTGCCAGAGCTATGGCTGACCCAAGGCCATGCTAGCAGGTGCAAGTGGAGGAGTGGGGAATCAAACCCGGTTCTCCCAGATAAGAGTCTGCACACTTAACCACTACACCAAACTGGCTCTCCAGTTAAGAGCAGGAGACTCTAATCTGGAGAACTGGGAAGTTTTATCCCCCTTTTCTCCTGCACATGCAGCCATCTGGATGACCTTGGGTTGGTCACAGTTCTTTCCAAGCTGTTGTTTCAAGAGCAGTTCTCTCAGAACTCTCTCATCCCCACCTACCTCACAGGGTGTCTGTTGTGGGAAGAAGAAGGGAAGGCAATTGTAAGCCGCTCTGAGACTCCTTCTGGTAGTGAAGGATGGGGTATAAATCCAATTCTTCTTCTTCTTCTTGAAGCAACTTGGATAAACTTCAGTTCAGTTCAAGACCTTTATTGGCATAAAAGCAATCATGATTCACAATCAAAAGTAGGTACAAAGGTCTGAAGCATAGTAAGAACAATACATAAAGCAATCCATTAAAATGGCCACCAATAATACTAATCAAAAGTAGGCGTCCAGCAATTAAAATACAGACGTATGCCTAGATTTAATTTTATAGGCTTCTACTAAGAAATTCGCAACACATGTAGTAATGTGGGGATTAACATCTAAAAAGTAGGTTAGAGTTTTCTTTTTAGTAAATAAACTTATGGAGCAGAGGTCCATCAGTAGCTATTAGCCAGAACGTATTAATGGAACTCTCTGTCTGGGGCAAGTGATGCTCTGTATTCTTGGTGCTTAGGAGGGGCAACAGTGGGAGGGCTCCTAGTGTCCTGGCCCCACTGATGGACCTCCTGATGGCACCTGGTTTTTTGGCCACTGTGTGACACCAGCTGTTGGACTGGATGGGCCACTGGCCTGTTACAACATGGCTTCTCTTATGTTCTTATGTGACACAGTGTTGGACTGGATGGGCCATTTGCCTGATCCAACATGGCTTCTCTTATGTTCTTATGTGACTCAGAGTGTTGGACTGGATGGGCCACTGGCCTGATCCAACATGGCTTCTCTGATGTTCTTATGTGACACAGAGTGTTGGACGGGATGGGCCACTGGCCTGATCCAACATGGCTTCTCTCCTGTTCTTATGTTCCCCACCTTTCTCCCCAATGGGGAACCAAAGGAGCTGACATGGGTCTCCTCCCCTCCATTTTATCCTCATGACAACCCTGTGACGTAGGTTAGGCCGAGACTGTGTGACTGGCCCAAGGTCACCTAGCAAGCTTCCATAGCATGAGTGAGGATTCAAATTGGGGTCTCTCAGCTCCCAGCTCAACCCTTTAACCACCACACCACTCTAACTGTCATATAGTCAAATAATCCATCTGCGTTGTGAGAAAGGAGTCAATAAACTGTCTGTATGGGGAGAAACTAGTTAAGGACTGAATGATAACACACAAGCACAAAAGAGGCTCTCTGTTGTGTCTCTGAATCACCGTGAAGGGCTGGTCCCCTTCCAATCAGCTTTTTCTGCACGCTGAGCTATAGTGTAGAAAATACAGTATGTCAGTGTATCATTTTAACATATTCATTGCAGATATACCAAAGAATGATCTGCCCCCAGGGGGAGGGTGTGCAAGCCAAATTAGAGAATCACAGTGTAAATAGGCAGTCGAGTGATTGAACATATGAACCTCTGAAGCTGCCTTCTACTGAACCAGACCCTCGGTCCATCAAAGTCAGTCTTGTCTACTCAGACTAGCAGCGGCTCTCCGGGGTCTCAAGCTGAGGATTTTCATGCCTACTTGCTTGGACCCTTTTTAGTTGGAGATGCCGGGGATTGAACCTGGGACCTTCTGTTTCCCAAGCAGATGCTCTACCACTGAGCCACCGTCCACTATAAGGAAGGGAGGAACATATGAACACATGAAGCTGCCTTCTACTGAATCAGACCCTTGGTCCATCAAAGTCAGTATTGTCTACTCAGACTGGCAGCGGCTCTCCAGGGTCTCCAGCTGAGGTTTTTCATGCCTATTTGCCTGGACCCTTTTTAGGTGGGGATGCCAGGGATTGAACCTGGGGCCTTCTGCTTACCAAGCAGAGGCTCTACCACGGAGCCACTGTCTCTCCCCTTAGACATATGAACATATGAAGCTGCCTTATACTGAATCAGATCCTCGGTCCATCAAAGTCACTCTGGTCTTCTCAGACTGGCAGCAGCTCTCCAGGGTCTCCAGCTGAGGTTTTTCATGCCTACTTGCCTGGACCCTTTTTAGTTGGAGATGCCAGGGATTGAACCTGGGACTTTCTGCTTACCAAGCAGATGCTCTACCCACTGAGCCACAGCCCCATTCATGGCTCTCCATGGTCTCATGCGGAGATTTTTCACGCCTTCTTGCCTGGACCCTTTTTAGTTGGAGATGCCAGGGATTGAACCTGGGACTTTCTGCTTACCAAGCAGATGCTCTACCGCTGAGCCACAGCCCCATTCATGGTTCTCCAGGGTCTCCAGCTGAGGTTTTTCATGCCTACTTGCCTGGACCCTTTTTAGTTGGAGATGCCGGGGATTGAACCTGGGACCTTCTGCTTACAAAGCAGATGCTCTACCACTGAGCCACCGTCCCTCCCCACTGAGTGCTATAGAAGGAGTGGGACTGGTATCCAGTGATTACGTCTTTCGCACAAGTTAAAAGACTGAGTGACTGTGTTTGCACTTCAGAGTATAAATATTCTTTTGATACAGTATTCCAGTATTGCTTTTTTGTTTATTATTGTTTGGAGGCTGGTAATCGCAGTTGCGTTTGCTTTGCTTCCCCTGCCGGGGGTGGGGGGGGGGGTGCCTGTTGTGTCTTAGCCTGCGTCATCTTTCCAGTTAGGAGAAAAATCACATCCAGATCCATTTGGGTGTGAAAGCAGAAAGCCCCCCCACTTTTAATTCAGAAAATAAGTGTGTCTCAGTTATCAGAAGTATGAGAAACGCTGTCTTGAAATGTATCAAACGGAGACTCATAAAATTTAACTGGGGGCCAATCGTCACACGAGTTTTGTGCCAAAAAAAAAAATTCATCAAAATGAAGCACCGCAGGAAATTCATTCCTCCCCCCGCCCTCCCTGTACTGATAAGGACGGGCATCAGCTGAACCTGATGGGGATCCGTGGTCATTTATTCCCCCCATCTCCAGCTGGGTGAATCAATTTGCAAAATTAAATTCCTTTGGCGAACGGCACACCGCCTGACTCTCCTTGCTATCGATTCAATTTGCTCTGCCTGTGTGCATGCATGACTTCTGTGCCAAGTAGGAGAGAGGGGGAGGGAATTTGTCCACTGAGATGCATCCTGTGAAAGAAATTAGAAGTTGCGGAAAGAGAGGAAGGGCGGGGGGGGGGTCTCTGTGGAGCAGAGGGGACCAGATGGCAAGGAAAAACTTGAGACTGGAGCAGTACTAGAAAGCAAGGAAGAGTCTGCTTAAGGTTGGTGGGTTGTTTTTTTTTTGGGGGGGGGGGGGGGCGGGTGTATTTTACCACCTTGGACTCTGCTATTATACATGAGACACCCAGGACTTTTTTAAAGCAGGAACACAGTTCTGGCTGGCTTGACATCAGGGGGTGTGGCCTAATATGTAAATGAAATCATGCTTATTTATTTATTTATTTATTTATTACATTCCATTTATATCCCGCCCTCTCCGCAAGCGGACTCAGGGCGGCTCACAACATCATACAATACAATCAGTCCAAGAAAACATATAAAACCATAATTTACTTATTTCAGTTTTAAAACCATTCTGTGGCGCTGCTTCAGTACAATATAAGCGGTATTGAATCCTCGACTGTGATCGCCAGCATTCTAGATGATGTCCGGTGGCAGCCCTTTTTCAATTAAACAGCAAAAGCCTGCTTAAACAATTCGGTCTTACAGGCCCTGCGGAACGCAGACAAATCCCGCAGGGCCCATATGGCTTCTGGAAGGGTGTTCCAAGGTTCTGGTGCTGCCACCGAAAAAACCCTAGATCTCATTACACACAACCTGGCTTCTTTTGGCCCAGGGGCAGACAACAGATTTTTTTGTCCCTGATCGCAGTGCTCTCTGGGGGATATATGGGGAAAGGCGGTCCCGTAGATAGACAGGTCCCTGGCCATAAAGGGCTTTTTGATTTCAAAAAAGCCCTGGAGACACTTAATGCCTCCCCCTTGTTAGGGCATTTGCTTTAGCTCACCTTGATGCCACCCCCTCCAAAATATTACAAGGCAGATTTTGTGGGATTCCATATTCAGATTGTCTCTGCCCTTTCAGTCAGGGTAAAATGGACTCTGTCGTACAAAATATTGCGATGTTGGGGTTTTACCACCTTTAGGAACCACTGGATCTCATGAGCACTGTTGGTTCTTATCACACCAGGGTTGCCAGCCCCGTTCAAGAAATCTCTGGGGACTTTGGGGGTGGAGCCAGGAGACACTGGGGTGGAGCCAGGAGCAAGGGTGTGACAAGCATAATTGAACTCCAAAGGGAGTTTTGGTCATCACATTTCAACGGACCGCACAACTTTTAAATGCCTTCCTTCCATAGGAAATAATGAAGGGTAGGGGCACCTTCTTTGGGAGCTCATCGAATTGGACCCCCTGGTGCAATTCTTTTGAAATTTGGAGGGTGTTTTCAGGAGCGGCATCGGATGCTATGCTGAAGATTTGGTGCCTCTACATCAAAAAACAGCCCCGCAGAGCCCCAGATACCTATGGATCAATTCTCCATTATACTCTATGGGAATCAGTCTCCATAGGGAATAATGGAGTGCCCAGCAGACATTTCCCTCCCCCCTCTCACTTTCTGATGACCCTGAAGAAGGGGTGGGGCTCCAAACCGGGGAATCTCCTACTCCCACCTGGGGTTGGCAATATATAGGATTAATTGTATTAATCAAGGACATTCATATTATAGATAGTAAGTTACACAAAAAATAAAATATGTTCCAAAATGGTTCATTTCTCAACTCCCCTTTTTGCAGTTTTAGCAGACCAACATTATAAGTAGTTAAATGAAAATAAGAATGCTTTGACTCTAGAGCCAGTTCGCTGTAATGGTTAAGTGCGTGAACTCTTATCTGGGAGAACCGGGTTTGATTCCCCACTCCTCCACTTGCACCTGCTGGAATGGCCTTGGGTCAGCCATAGCTCTCTTATCTGGGAGAACCGGGTTTGATTCCCCACTCCTCCACTTGCAGCTCCTGGAATGGCCTTGGGTCAGCCAGAGCTCTCTTATCTGGGAGAACCGGGTTTGATTCCCCACTCCTCCACTTGCACCTGCTAGCATGGCCTTGGGTCAGCCATGGCTCTGGCAGAGGTTGTCCTTGAAAGGGCAGCTGCTGTGAGAGCCCTCTCCAGCCCCACCCACCTCACAGGGTGTCTGTTGTGGGGGGAAGGAGATAAAGGAGATGGTGAGCCACTCTGAGACTCTGATTCAGAGAGAAGGGCGGGGTATAAATCTGCAATTCTTCTTCCTCCTATGGCCTTCCTGGAGACACACCTCTCTGCAGGTCTCTCCTTTTCCTCACATGGCTTTCCTGGAGATGCAACTCTCTGCAGCTCTTTCCTGTAGAGACAATGCCTTCATACTCCCACACACGATACCAGACAAGCTGGCCATTTGTGATAGGGAAAGGACTCTTCAGATTCGACTTCTTTCTTATCTTTTTTATCGCAGCCTGCACGCAAACTGGATCTACTTAAACAAATGTAAGCTTACCTTCTTTGCAATCTACTGCTTGGGAGATTTATTTACTGCCCTCAGTAGCGCGCTTCTACGACTGGACAAACTCAGCTGCATCAACCCACTATCCCAATCTCCTCCTCGAAGGCTTTGTACAGTATCTGCATTTGGAATTCTGGCATCACAGCAGAACAGCCCCCCCCCCGCCCCCCCCCGTCACCTCTCTCCGCAATCAGTGTGATTGAAGAGGCATAATAGCTTGTGCTTTTCCGTTATCTCTGCGCACTCAGAGGAAGGCCTGTTTGGAATACAAATAGCGATCAGCCAGTCCTCGTCTGAAAAACTGGCATTTGCCTGGTGTTATGTATGTGGACTCAAGTGAAGACTTTGGGTGTACCTGCCGGGCTCATTGAAGCCGTACGGACTGAGCTTGGGGACTTGGGAACAAAGGGCTGCAGGATCCAAATCTCCGCAGCCCTAGACCAATCACAAGCCCCCACCGGTTTGCTAGCGCGAGAATGTAGCCCTATCTATTAAAGAGCTCGTGATCTCTCAACTGGCAACTCCTCAGTGCATAGAACCCACTGTATTATACCCAGGAACAAGATTACGGATTTGTACAGGGGAGTTACAGGGCCCATCACACCTCAGTCTCTGCGTTTGAATCCAGAAAGCTCAAAAGGGGCTGGGGAGTCCAACCAGGTAGAGACTTAAAAGGCAGTGGAAGAAATCTTGTGAGACCGCAGAGTGGATTGAACTGTCAAATTCTTGCAAAGGTAACATGATTGCAGGATTGCAAGTGAAGGGGGACAGCCTCTAGGCAGGGGCCCGGCCTTCTCACAGAATTACAACTCATCTCCGGGCTGCAAAGGCCAGCTTCCATGGTAGAGTTGCCAGGACCAATTCAAGAAATATCTGGGGACTTGGGGGCGGGAGCTAAAAGCAAGGTTGTGACAAGCATAATTGAACTCCGAAGGGAGTTCTGGCCATCACATTTAGAAGGACCACACACCTTTTAAATGCCTTCCCTCCACTGGAAACAATGAAGGATAGGGGCACCTTCTTTGGGGGCTCATAGAATTGGACCCCCTGTTCTAATCTTTTTTGAAACTTGGTGGATCTTTTGACGGGAGGCATTGGATGTTGTACTGCAAATCTGGTGTTACTACCTCAAAAAACAGCCCCTCCAAAAAACTCAGATACCCATGGATCAGTTATCTTTCATACCCTATGGGAATCGGTCTCCATAGAGTATAATGGAGTGCCCAGAAGACACTTCCCTCCCTGCCACTTTCTGATGACCCTGAAGCGGGGAGAGGCCCTCCAAACTGGTAATCCCCTACCCCTACTTGGGGCAGTCTGATCTATGTCACAGGGCGCCCGATGGGAAGATATACTGGAGGAGGAGGGAGTGAGACTGTGAACTCCTTTGGGTCCCAGTTGGGGAGAAAACTGAGGTATAAAGAATTTAAAATCTGACATTTTCTTCAAGGCTGGAACATCAACTGGCTCTGGGGCTGTCGACCCCGGGCAACATTGTTTTGTCCCCTTTCTCTAACAAACGCTGTCCAAGTTCCCGAGATTTCAGCAAAAAGCCTTTGTTTTGACACTGCAACTCACAGATGGATGTGCGGCTAATGTCACCTCGCTTGGGACCAGCGTAAGCCACCAAGAACCCAGTCCTGTAGGTTTTTGGCATGAGTTAGGCTTGGACCTGGAAATCTCCTGGGGTTTTCAACTGATCTCCAGGCGATTAGGGGCCAGTTCCCCTGGACAAAATGACCACTTTAGAAATAAGACTTCTGAGCAGGCCTTGAGTTCAGCAGGAGCTCACAGGAGCACACCTCCTGAACCCTTCTGACGGCCCCTCCTTCTCCTCCCCCACCTACCTACCTTGTCCATTGAATAGTAGGTGCAGCTGCATAACAATCCCTGGATCAGGAGGGCGGGCAGCCAGCCAACCACCAGGGGCTTTGCCACGCCCCCAGCAGCTAGGGTTGCCAATCCCCAGGTGGGGGGCAGGGGATCCCCCGGTTTGGAGGCCCCTCCCCCCGCTTCAGGGACATCAGAAAGCGGGGGGGAGGGGAGGGAAATGTCTGCCGGGAACTCTGTTATTCCCTATGGAGATTTATCCCCATAGAAAATCATGGAGAATTGATCCATGGGTATCTGGGGCTCTGGGGGGGCTGTTTTTTGGGGTAGAGGCACCAAATTTTCAGTATAGCATCTAGTGCCTCTCCCCAAAATACCCCCCAAGTTTCAAAAAGATTGGACCATGGGGTCCAATTCTATGAGCCCCAAAAGAAGGTGCCCCTATCCTTCATGATTTCCTATGGAAGGAAGGAAGTGAAAAGGTGTGCCGTCCTTTTAAATGTAATGGCCAGAACTCCCTTGGAGTTCAATTATGCTTGTCACAGCCTTGATCTTGGCTCCACCCCTAATGTCTCCTGGCTCCACCCCCAAAGTTTCCTGGCTCCACCCCCAAAGTCCCCAGATATTTCTTGAATTGGACTTGGCAACCCTACCAGCAGCCCTCATTAACCCCTGAAGAAGCCCACCCCACCCTTTCTCCTTATGTGATTTTGGGTGGTGGGTGGCTTGCTGGCCTTTTGACTGGGGGAGGCAGCTAAGGAGAGCCGCAGGTGAGCGAGGCCTGCTTGGGCTGGCTGGATCTCTAGCCAGCCTAAGCAGGCCTCACTCACCTGGGGCCCTCCTTTCTTGCATCAGGTTGTTTTTGGTGGGGGGGGGGTGGCATATGCTAATGAGTTCCGCCACCTATTTTTCTACAAAACGCTCCCTGCTCTAGAGCATTGTACCCTGCTGAGGTCCTTCCCCTCCCTGAAATCTGGCCTCCCCAGATTCCACCCCCTCAAAAAAAAAAAATCCAGATATTTCCCATGGAGAATGTTAACCATAACCCAGCTGCTTTCCCAGTGCGCGCGGAGTAATTCTTTCCTGCTCTGGGCTGGTTACCTGGAGCGATGGTCTGGGAAGCAACCAATTAACGACACCCCAGAGCAAAGCGGAATCAATAGTTTGTATTTTCTTTTGGGCTCTTAAAATTAATTACAAAATGATATATTTCTAGCTCGATGGGCAGGAAGGGGATAAGGATCTCTGTGGTCCTATCTGCGTCTCCCTCCCAGCTCCTCCGGGGGGGGGGGGGATTCATTTTGTCAAAAACGTTGCTTCAGGAGCAGTGCTAATCTGTCCTTGTTCCTTTCCATTGCCTGCATTTCTCTTTTGCTTTAAAAAAAAAAAAAAGTTGGTGTCCTAATGCAGACTGGCTGCTTTTCTAAGGTTGCCAGCCTCCAGGTAAGGCCTGAGATCTCCTGCTTTGACAACCGATCTCCAGCTGGCAGAGATCAACTTAGCACAGAGTAGGCTTGCCAATCCCCAGGTCCCAGTGGGGGTTCTTCCGCTTTCCCAGTCTCCTTCCCACCCCCAGTCAGCTGGCTGGCAGGGGGAAGCTCCGCCCCCCACAGGACCATGTGCCCTTTCCCCCTCCGGAGGCTTCAGTCTCCGATTGAAAGGCTTCCCTCTTGGGATGGGGTGTCTGTGTTACTCTGAAAGAAGTTGGCAGCAACCCGTGAGTAGAGAGGCCAACCCCTCGCTTTAGAGTCGCCAGAAACGGGGTGTGGGGGGGAAGGGAAAAGTCTGCTGAGCACATCATTAGTCCCTATGTGGAGATCGATTCTGATAGGGGTATAATGGGGGAATTGATTCTGGAGGTTTAAAGGGCTCTGGGGGGGGGGAGCTGTTTTTTTGAGGTAGAGGCACCAGATTTCCAGTATAGTATCTAGTGCCTCTCCCCCAAAGTACCCTCCAAGTTTCAAAACGATTGGACCAGGGGGTCCAATTCTATGAGCCCCAAAAGAAGGTGCCCCCTATCCTTCATTATTTCCTATGGAAGGAAGACATTTTAAAAGGTGTGCTGTCCCTTTAAATGTGATGGCCAGAACTCCTTGGAGTTCAATTCTGCTTGTCACGCCCTTGTTCCTGGCTCCGCCCCCAATGTTTCCTGGCCCCGCCCCCAATGTCTCCTGGCTCCACCCCCCAATGTCTCCTGGCTCCACCCCCAAAGTCCCCAGATATTTCTTGAATTGGACTTGGCAACCCTAGCACAGAGACATTTTGAATCTTACCAAGGGGAGCCCCTAATGGAAGACTGTTGATCTCTGAGGCTCCGACTGCAGCTGTCTATACAGCAATTGTAAAAGCTGGAGAGTGTCTAAATATAAATTTGAAGGAAATACTGGGCATTCCATTACTGAATTCAAGGCTTTACCTAGTGTACTGCAGCCTGAAGAAGGCGAATGAAATGGATAGGCTCCCTAGGCAATCCATTGCTTTTGCTGTAACTGTAACATCAACTCTGTTGTAATTTTGCCAATCTGACATCTAGTGTGTAGTGTTTTTCTGTCAATAATATTGATGCTAAATTGTTTGTTTCCAAATATAGGGGAGCAAGCCAAGACTTGTATCAACAGTTGTTACTTTTATACAGGTTTTTCTTCCTTTTGTTACAACATCACTTTTCTGTATAGCCGTCTCTTTCTGTAGAACTTACCCCAGGAGAAAATGGCTGCTTGGAAGGGTGGACTCTGTGGCCTTGGGCCCTGCTGAGCCTCTCCCCTCCCCCAAACTCTACCCTCTCCCGGATCCATGTTAGGCCACAACCCCTGACATCACCATCCTGGATGCACGTTAAGCCACACATCACCATTGTTTCTTGGAGGTTTCGAAACAGAGGCTAGGTGGCCAGCTGACAGCGATGAAGATCCTGTGAATTTGGGGTAGGCATTTGTGGGTTTCCTGCATTGTGCAGGGGGTTGGCCTAGACGTCCCTGGAGGTCCCTTCCAACTCTATGATTCTGTGAGAAGAAGGAGAAGGAGAAGAAGGAGGAGAAGAGGAAGCGGAGGAGGAGGAGAGATGGATGGATGGATATACACACTGCCCTTCACTCCATGTCTCAGAGTGGTTTCCAATCTTCTTCCCTTCATTTCCCCACAACAGACACCCTACGAAGCTGGTGGGGCCAAGTGAGCTCTGAGAGAACTGTGATTGGCCCAAGTTCACCAAGCTGCTGCATGTGGAGGAGCTGGGAATCACATCCAGTTAGAATCCGCTGCTGTTAACCACTACACCAAACTGGCTCTCACAGGTCAGCCTTATGCTACTTGCTCAAGCACAAAAAGCAGCTTTTGTTCCCAGCAGAGGTCACGCCCACCCAAAATGAGGCCTGCCTTCAGCTGACTGGCTATCTCAGGCATTTTAGCATGGATTTTAGCCTGATCCCCAAAACAGCCTCCTAATATTCAGAGGCTAGAAGGCCATCTGACAGCGATGAAGATCCTGTGAATTTGGGGGGAGGTATTTGTGGGTTTCTTGCATTGTGCAGGGGGTTGGACTAGATGACCCTGGAGGTCCCTTCCGACTCTAGGATTCATTGATTCTATGATTCTATCTTGGAGGGCTTTTTTGTACAAAAAGCCCAGCAGGGACTTATTTGCATATTAGGCCACACCCCCGATGCCAAGCCAGCCGGAATTGTCTTCCTGTGCGTTCCTGCTTTAAAAAAAAAAAAAAAACCTGCATGTGATAATCAATCAATTCCAGGCTCTCTTTTTTACATCACCTCGTTTTTGATCCTTTTAGATGGACATTTCAGGGATTGAACCTGAGACTTCTGCATGCCAAGCAGACGAAGAAGACGACTGCAGATTTATACCCCGCCCTTCTCTCTGAATCAGAGAGCGGCTCACAATCTCCTGTATCTTCTCCCCCCACAACAGACACCCTGTGAGGTGGGTGGGCCTACTTTGTCATACTTACAACCGGTGTTGTGACAAACGAGGCTTGAGGCGGATTCAGGAAAACAGCCAGGCTATTATTTGATACACACGTGCGGACCCAGACCAGGATGGGCGTCTGGGCAATGGTCATCAAGACACGCAGGTCTTTTATACCCCCCTTACACAATCTCTTGACCAATTATCTTCTGTATGATTTCATCCCTCTTCCTCACTTACAATTGCTCTCACAGCAGCTGCCATTTCCAGGACAACTCCTGCAATAGCTATGGCTAACCCAAGGCCATTCCAGCAGGTGCAAGTGGAGGAGTGGGGAATCAAACCCAGTTCTCCCATGTAAGAGGGTGGTTAAGTGCAGGGACTCTTATCTGGGAGGAGGAGGAGAAGAAGAAGAAAGACCACTTTATCTCCTTCCCCCACAACAGGCACCCTGTGAGGTGGGTGGGCCTGAGAGAGCTCTCCCGGAAGCTGCCCTTTCAAGGACAACTCCTAGGAGAGCTATGGCTGACCAAAGGCCATTCCAGCAGGTGCAAGTGGAGGAGTGGGGAATCAAACCCAGTTCTCCCAGGTAAGAGAGTGGTTAAGTGCAGGGACTCTTATCTGGGAGGAGGAGGAGGAGAAGAAGAAAGACCACCACAGATTTTTACCTCACCCTTCTCTCTGAATCAGAGTCTCAGAGCGGCTTACAATCTCCTTTATCTCCTTCCCCCACAACAGGCACCCTGTGAGGTGGGTGGGCCTGAGAGAGCTCTCCAGAAGCTGCCCTTTCAAGGACAACTCCTAGGAGAGCTCTGGCTGACCCAAGGCCATTCCAGCAGCTGCAAGTGGAGGAATGGGGAATCAAACCTGGATCTCCCAGATAACAGAGCTCTGGCTGACCCAAGGCCATTCAGCAGCTGCAAGTGAAGGAGTGGGGAATCAAACCTGGTTCTCCCAGATAACAGAGCTCTGGCTGACCCAAGGCCATTCCAGCAGGTGCAAGTGGAGGAGTGGGGAATCAAACCCGGTTCTCCCAGATAAGAGTCCGCGCACTTAACCACTACACCGAACTGGCTCTTTGTGCTCTACCACTGAGCCACAGCCCTTCCTCTCGTGTCCCCAAAGGATAACTTTATTACCCTTCCTCGCTCTACAAACTTCCAAACCTGTTGCCAGTGCCCTGATGTGGGTGCCGTGTCGTTCTGCCTTTGTCTTGGTATTTTAAACCTCACATCTGTCTTTGACGATTTATAGAGTCATAAAATGTCATCCCAGACCAGAATTTGCAGGCGGGTTACATCAGCGAAGGAGACATTCAGATCCAAACAAATATGAATTTTATTAGTCAGCCGAAAAGGGGAGGAGAAAGCCACTGGTGTGTGGAAATGCTCTTTTACGCAAACCTCGAGCTGGTTCCACGGATACTTGTAAAAGAATGGTTTGTTTAATCAAGCTCCAAGGAAATTCCATCACCGAACAGGCGCCTGAAAAGAGAGAAAGCAATAAAAAGAGCAGAGAGAGATAGATCTTTAGGGGAGCTTCGCATGGCTTTTATTGCATGACAGCCCCTAACGACTGAACCCCGCTGGGTGTCAGTTCCATTGTGCTAAATCAGGGGTGACCAATTGATAACTGCAGCCAGATCTGTCTGCAGTAAGGTTGCCAATCCCCAGGTGGAGGCAGGGGATCCCCCAGTTTGGCAGCCCTCCCCCCACTTCAAGGTCATCAGAAAGCGGGGGGGGGGATGTCTGTTGGGCACTCCTTTATGGAGACCAGTTCCCATAGGGTAGAATGGAGAATTGATCCATGGTATCTGGGGTCTTGTTGGGGGCTGTTTTTTTTTTTAGGTAGGGCACCAGATTTTCAGCATAGCATCCAGTGCCTCTCCCCAAAATGCCCTCCAAGTTTCAAAAGGATTGGACCAGGGGGCCCAATTCTATGAGCCCCAAAAGAAGGTGCCCCTATCCTTTATTATTTCCAAGGGAGGGAAGGCATTTAAAAGGTGTGCGGTCCCTTGAAATGTGATGGCCAGAACTCCCTTTGGAGTTCAGTAACGCTTGTCCCAACCTTGCTCCTGGTTCCAACCCAATGTCTCCTGTTTCTACCTCAAAATGTTCGGCTCCACTCCCCAAAGTCCCAGATATTTCTTGAATTGGACCCTAGTCTGCAAAGTCAGCCCCACCCGCCAATCCCTATCCAGTTTTAACCAAGACGTGATAAAAGAAAGAAAAACGTTTGCCCGCCTTACTCATTACAACAACAACAACAATTTTATTTGTATCCCGCCCTCCCCGCCGGAGCAGGCTCAGGGCGGCTAACAACATGATTCATACATTGATTATAAAAAAATTGAATAAAACGACATTTAACAGTTTAATTAAAATTCGGATTAAATTTTTAAAATTAATAAAATGTACTAGTGCTATGTTTACTTTTATGACGGCGGTTTTCTGGACAATTTCCCTCTTCGCCAGCGAGAAAGCCAATCGGAAGAGGATGGTCTTGCAGGCCCTGCGGAACTGTTCAAGGTCCTGCAGGGCCCGCATTTCCTCTGGAAGTTGGTTCCATAGGCTTGGAGCCATAGAGGAGAAAGCCCGGTTACGGGTGCTTTGCAGCTTCACCTCTTTTGGTCCGGGAATGGTCAACAGGTTCTTCCCGGCTGACCTCAGTGCTCTCTGAGGTTCATACGGGGAGAGACGGTCCCTAAGGTAGGCAGGTCCTCGGCCATATAGGGCTTTAAAGATAATGACCAGCACTTTGTAACGAACCCAGTATACAACTGGCAGCCAGTGCAGTTCGCGTAGCCCAGGCTGTATGTGCTCCCACTTAGAGAGCCCCAACAGCAGTCTAGCCGCCGCATTCTGCACCAGCTGCAGCCTCCAGGTTTGGTACAGAGGCAGCCCCATGTAGAGGGCATTACAGTAATCCAGTCTCGAGGTTGGAAGAGATGCTCGCTTTGTTGCAGGGCCCAGTAGAATGCAGGACGTGACAAGAGTCAGGCTGGGGTCTCCACCACCTAACTTGTGGGATACATAACATTAGGGAACTCTCATTCTCAAGTCTAGGGCTTTTAGCCTCCACGTGGGCGAAAGGAAAAAACCACACGGGTTCCCATGATATCCAGCCTCCAAATTATTACAAGGAAAGCACAACTAGACAAAAATATCATACTCTCTCAATCACTCTCATTCAAAACACTTCTAGACAGTCGTACCCTGACAATAGAACACGAACACTCAATAATACAAATATAAGGACCAAAATTCAAAGTGCTTCCGTTACAACTTAGTGTCCATTAAACAAAGTGTGGTCCTCCAATTCTTCAAGGATCCCTGGTTCAAAATTGTTCCTGAGGAGTCCAGAAGTAGTAGTATTGTATTCCAATGAAGTATTCTTGACAGAGCACCACAGCACAGCGACAAGGTAGTACTTCATTTTCCCTCGTTTCACTTAAAGCTTTGACTAGCTTCAAAATCTGATCCAGAGCATGGCAAGATTCCTACTTTCACACACAACCAAGAGACTTATTAACAGGTCTTGCAAGACATTAAGTTGTAATTGAAGCACTTGGGATTTTGGTCCTTATATTTGTATTATTGACTGTTCTATTGTCAGGGTACGGATGTCTTTAAGTATTTTGTATGAGAGTGTTGGAGAGAATATAATATTTTTGTCTAGTTGTGCTTTCCTTGTAATAATTTGGAGGCTGGACATCACGGAAACCTGTGCGGTTTTTTTCTGTCACTCTACCATGATTCTCTTGTTGGTTGGGGTGACATGATAGAGGTTTACAAGATTATGCATGGGGTGGAGAAGGTAGAGAAAGAAGTACTTTTCTCCCTTTCCCACAATACAAGAACTCGTGGGCATTCAATGAAATTGCTGAGCAGTCGGGTTAAAATGGATAAAAGGAGGTACTTCTTCACCCAAAGGGTGATTAACATGTGGAATTCACTGCCCACAGGAGGTGGTGGCAGCTACAAGCATAGCCAGCTTCAAGAGGGGGTTAGATAAAAATATGGAGCACAGGTCCATCAGTGGCTATTAGCCACAGTGTGTGTGTATATATATATATATATATATATATATATATATATATATATATATATATATATATATATATATATATATATATATAAATTTTTGGCCACTGTGTGATACAGAGTGTTGGACTGGATGGGCCATTGGCCTGATCCAACATGGCTTCTCTTATGTTCTTATGTTTCACTGCCTCCAAGTGGGGCCCACAGATCTCCTGTTTTTACAGTTGATCTTCAGCTGACAGAGATCAGCTCACCTGGAGAAAAATGGGCTGCTTGGAAGGGTGGACTGTATGGCACTGGACCATGCTAAAGCCCCTCCCCCTCCCAAACCGCGCCCTCTCCCGGCTCCATCCCCAAAGTCCCCAGGAATTTCCAATACAGATATGGCAGCCCTAGATCTCCAGCTGGCAGAGATCAGTTCCTCTGGAGATATTGGCTGTTTTGAAGGGTGAACTCTATGGCATTGGACCATGCCGAGGCCCCTCCCCTTCCCAAGCCCTGCCCTCTCCTGCCTCCGCCCCCAAAATCTCCAGCTATTTTCCAACCCAAACCTATGTGGGGCTGATTTCTGGTTACAAGTGTGATTCAGGTGAGGATGGACTTCAGCTATTCCCACCCCCTGTGCCATTTGCTCAAGTGAAAATGGCCGTAGGTGGGCTTTTTGCCCTGCCCAAAGCCCCATGTGTCATAGTCAATACACACACTGTGTTAGAGTGAGTGACTCACCATGCCTGGACACTGGCGTGTGTGTGTGGGGAGGGGGCTACTTCATCACTCCATGGGTGTATAGAACATAAGAGAAGCCATGTTGGATCAGGCCAATGGCCCATTCAGTCCAACACTCTGTGTCACACAGTGGCCCAAAAAACCAGGTGCCATCAGGAGGTCCACCAGTGGGGTCAGGACACTAAAAGCCTTCCCACTGTTGCCCCAACCAAGCACCAAGAATACAGAGCATCACTGCCCCAGGCAGAGAGTTGCAACAATATACTGTGGCTAATAGCCACTGATGAAGCTCTGCTCCATATGTTCATCCAGTCCCCTCTTGAAGTTGGCTATGCTCGTAGTCGCCACCACCTCCTGTGGCAGTGAATTCCACGTGTTAATCTCCCTTTGGGTGAAGAAGGACTTCTTTTTATCCTTTCTAACCCAGCTGCTCAGCAATTTCATGGAGTGCCCACGAGTTTTTTGTATTGTGAGAAAGGGAGAAAAGTACTCCTTTCTCTACCTTCTCCATCCCATGCATATTCTTGTAAACCTCTATCAGGTCACCCCTCACTCGATGTTTCTCCAAGCTAAGTGTTTTTAACCTTTCTTCATAGGGAAAGTGTTCTATTGTATTGTGGGTTCTACGCATTGATGAGTCTCAGGATCAGTAATAGCAAGCTCTTTATTAAGAGTAGCATAGTAGAAGGCTACACTACAAGGACTGACTAACTGGTCCCACAGGCCAAACTTATATACATCTCTGGGTTCCCGCACAAGCACGTTATTGGGTCAATCAAACCGGCAGGGGCTTGTGATTGGTCCAGGGCAGCAGAGATTTGGATCCTGTAGCCCATTGTTCCCAAGTCCCCAAGCTCAGTCCGTATGGCTCCAATGAGCCAGGCAGGAACACCCAAAGTCTTCTCTTGAGTCCATATACATAGCATGCTCCAACCCTTTCATAATTCTAGTTGCCCTTTTCTGGACTTAAAGGTGTTCTCTATTTGGATGGGATGCTGATCTCTGTAATCTGGAAATCAGTTGTAATTTCGGGAAAAACTCCTGGGGGTTGGCAATCACGGCTGCACCTTAAGATTTCCTACCAGATTAGTTGATGGCCTCTGAACATACGGACAGTCGGAATAACTCCTGAATTTTTTCTTTCCAAACACTGAGCACCCAAGGGACAATTTGATGGAATAAAAAGTGATAACACGTCCACCCAATTATGATAGCCCAGAAGAAAACATCTCCTTCATAATCGTCTTATTACCGGCTGGCGGTAGCGAATTCGCATCTGTTCTCCTTGGGTGAGGAGCAATATATATTTTTATGGCTAGCAAAAGGAAAATAAATTTCTTCTGAACAGCCCCTTAGTGAATTGGAGATGGTCGTCGGCGTGCCTCTCTCCACATTTATGGATGCACAAAAGGTCAACTGAATGTTATACCTTTCACAAGGTGTCTGGCAGTTTCGCTGTGTTTAATGGAAAGAAATATCACTAGGATTCTGCAGTTCACTGGTAGGACTTGGGCTAGAGGGAAGCCATCTATTTCTCAAGCATTTGTCTTAGAGACAAGATGGATGAAATAGAATCATAGAGTTGGAAGGGACCTCCAGGGTCATCTAGTCCAACCCCCTGCACAATGCAGGACATTCACAAATACCACCCCCTAAATTCACAGGATCCTGATTGCTGTCAGATGGCCATCTAGCCTCTGTTTAGAAACCTCCAAGGAAGGAGAGCCCACCACCCTCCCAAGAAAGCCTGTTCCACTGAGGAACTGCTCTAACGGTCAGGAAGTTCTTCCTAATGTTAAGCTGGAAACTCTTCTGATTTAATTTCAACCCATTGGTTCTGGTCCTACCTTCTGGGCCACAGACAACAATTCTGCACCATCATCTAGATGACAGCCCTTCAAGTAGTTGAAGATGGTGATCCTATCACCTCTCAGCTGCCTCCTCTCCAAGCTAAACAGGCCCAGCTCCTTCAGCCTTTCTTCATAGGACTTGGTCTCCAGACCCCTCACCATCTTCGTCACCTTCCTCTGGACCCGTTCCAGCTTGTCTATATCCTTCTTAAAATGTGGTGCCCAAAACTGAACACAAGACTCCAGGTGAGGTCTTACCAGAGCAGACTAAAGCACTACCATCGCTTCACGTGATCTGGATACTATACTTCTGTTGATACAGCCCAATGTTGCATGAGGGGTTCATGATGGGTTTTTGCTGGCCAAGATGTTTCCACGATGGACGAAGCACAAAAAAAGCATCCCATGTTTCTCTACTGGCTGGATATTTGCATTAATCCTTTATCTGGGGCTGGAACTCATCTCTAGGGATCCCTTGCTGTCTTCCCATCCACCCAAGTAAGGCACTGACTCCCCCCCACACACCTCAGGAGGAGCTGGTCTCTGCCATCTAGAGAGCAATTGTAAATCTGAGTAATCTCCAGTGGTTCCCCAGTAGGAAATGGCATTCTACAGCTGATAACAGATGGGCAATTTGGGGCAGACGGAAGGTGGCCAAAAGCGGGATGGCTCAAAAAGAGCTGTCCTGGAGCCCTCCACATGGTCCCCAGTGAGGTGGCCCCATTCCGTCCGTGAGGCGGCCGAGCACCTCCACATGCGGAGGCACCTCAGAAGTCACTGCTCTGTTTTTTTGTAATGGGTTGAGCGCTCATGCGCATAAGCACTCCAACTGGCTTGTAAAGGGGGGGGGGGAAAGCTGGAAACAGCTTGGGGCGGCTTGGCACTTCCACACTGCCAAGTCACCTCGTGTGCGCCCATCCCCTTCCAGATGTCGAGGAGGCAACTTGCAGCTGGCCATTTGCTACCACTTTGACAGTGCTAGCTTTTTGAGCCGGGTGGATTGGCCTGGAGTATGGGACAGGGGCAGGCAGCAGATGTTGCTGTCTGGAGGGGTTTTGGGGGTCAGTTTCAGAGACATCTCTGAGTCAATCCAAATTGCCAGTCTGTTATCAACCTACCTGTCTGAGGTCCTATCCCTCCTCAAACCTCACCCTCTCCAGGCTCCACCCTTAAATCTCCAGGAATTTCCTAACCTGGAGTTGGCAATCCTATCTCCTTCTATTCATCTGTCCCTCTTACTTCAAGTTTCCATCGCCTTCCCTCTCCCTGCAACCTCTACATAGGAAAAGGACAGTCTTTTTTCACAGTGTGGGTGGAGGGAGGAAAGCAGCTTACATCATTCTTCTCTTTCCCCTTTGATCTGAACCCCATGAGGCAGGTTAGGCTGAAAGTCTGTGACTGGTCCGAAATCATCCAGTCAGCTTCTGCAGCCCTCACCTGAAGATTGGCAACAGTGGTTCCCCAGGAGGAAAGGCTTCTCCTTCAGAGGCCGGTAGTAATACCTTAGGGATTTCCAACCAACCTGGAGAGGTATCACTAAAGGTCTCTGGATGAGTGCCCTCCCCCAGCCTTGCTGTCTTCCCACCCACTCAAGTGAAGGTGTTCATTCACCACCCCCAGCTCAAGGGGAGCTGATCTCTGCTATCTGCAGAACAGTTGTAATTTCGAGTGGTTTCCAGCCCTCACCTGGAGATTAGTGACAGTGGTTCCCCAGGAGGAAAGGCCTCTCCCTCAGAGTCCATTATATCATATGAGCCCACTTTAGCTTAATTTGAATAGAAAGAGTGAAGAGTATTTGCAGGTGGAAAGGGGGCAGCCTGTTCATCTGCTGCTGTGGAACTGGCCCCGCCCTGCTGTGAATGAACATTCCTTTTGTGTCAGTTGAAGAGAAGGAACTGCTACTGTTTTGTCTCATGAACATGGAGGGGCATAGGGTTGCCAAGTCCAATTCCAGAAATATCTGGGGACTTTGGGGGTGGAGCCAGGAGACACTGGGGTGGAGCTAGGAGCGGGGGGGAGGGGGGGAAACGGCGCCAAGGAGCGTGGCGAGCCGCCCCATCTCGGAGCAGGCGACACCGCTGTGCAGCTGCCGCCTCTTCTCCACTTCACCATAGCTTCTCCTCCGAGATGGGCTCAGGCTGAGGAGCAGCTAAGATGAAGCGGAGAAAGGTGGCAGCGGAGAAAGGTGGCAGCGCAGCGGCGGTCGCCCGCTCCGCTCCGCCCCCGCCTCTGAGGTGAAATCAGAGAAGGGGAGGGTTGAGGCAGGCCAGGAGCGTGGCGAGCCGCGAGTCCGGGTCCTAGAAGGACCCAGATTCGCGGCTCACCATGCTCCTGGCCTGCCTCCATCCTCCCCTTCTCTGATTTTACCTCAGAGGCAGAGCGGAGCGGGCGATGCCACTGCACTGCTGTCGCCTCTTCTCCGCTTCATCTTAGCTGCTCCTCCGAGATGGGCTCAGTTTGAGCCCATCTCGGAGGAGCAGCTACGGTGAAGCGGAGAAGAGGCTGCAGCTGTGCAGCGCGTCGCCCACTCCGAGATGGGGTGGCTCGCCACGCTCCTTGGCGCCGTTTCCCCCCCTCCCCCGCTTCCTTTTTTTGGGGAACGGGGAAGAGGCTGGAAATCCTGGGGTCCCCCGCTAGGGTGGGAGGGTTGGGAAGCCTAGAGGGGCAGAGACTGTCCTGGACTTCCTACAACAGGCCCTTAGGAGAGCCAGTAAACCCCCAGGAGAACCTGTAAGCAGAGAATTGTCTCCCTCAGAGGTCAGTGGCCCTTCTGGTGGGGTTCTTGCCTGATGGGGCCGGCGGTGGGCAGGGGAGAGCAGAATCAGCCAACGGCACGCCTAAGACAGTGCAAGCCAATCCTGCATAGGCCACATCCAACCAATGAAAATTCTCAGATTTGCCACCTTGGTTGGGCTTTTTGATGACGACGACGACAGTGGTAACAACGAAAATGACAATGGCACAATAACAGTTAAAACTAGAAATTAGGCATCAAATACACAACCTAGCCTTGTGAGGATTCTGAAGGCTACATAAGAACATAAGAGAAGCCATGTTGGATCAGGCCAACAGCCCATCCAGTCCAACACTCTGTGTCACATAAGAACATAAGAGAAGCCATGTTGGATCAGGCCAACAGCCCCTCCAGTCCAACACTCTGTGTCACATAAGAACATAAGAGAAGCCATGTTGGATCAGGCCAACAGCCCATCCAGTCCAACACTCTGTGTCACATAAGAACATAAGAGAAGCCATGTTGGATCCAACAGCCCATCCAGTCCAACACTCTGTGTCACATAAGAACATAAGAGAAGCCATGTTGGATCAGGCCAATGGCCCCTCCAGTCCAACACTCTGTGTCACATAAGAACATAAGAGAAGCCATGTTGGATCAGGCCAATGGCCCCTCCAGTCCAACACTCTGTGTCACATAAGAACATAAGAGAAGCCATGTTGGATCAGGCCAACGGCCCCTCCAGTCCAACACTCTGTGTCACATAAGAACATAAGAGAAGCCATGTTGGATCAGGCCAACAGCCCATCCAGTCCAACACTCTGTGTCACATAAGAACATAAGAGAAGCCATGTTGGATCAGGCCAATGGCCCCTCCAGTCCAACACTCTGTGTCACATAAGAACATAAGAGAAGCCATGTTGGATCAGGCCAATGGCCCCTCCAGTCCAACACTCTGTGTCACATAAGAACATAAGAGAAGCCCTGTTGGATCAGGCCAATGGCCCCTCCAGTCCAACACTCTGAGTCACATAAGAACATAAGAGAAGCCATGTTGGATCAGGCCAACGGCCCATCCAGTCCAACACTCTGTGTCACACAGTGGCAAAAAAATTTATATACACACACACACACTGTGGCTAATAGCCACTGATGGATCTGTGTTCCATATTTTTATCTAAACCCCTCTTGAAGGTGGCTATATTTGTGGCCGCCACCACCTCCTGTGGCAGTGAATTCCACATGTTAATCACCCTTTGGGTGAAGAAGGACTTCCTTTTATCCGTTTTAACCTGTCTGCTCAGCAATTTCATCGAATGCCCACGAGTTCTTGTATTGTGAGAAAGGGAGAAAAGTACTTCTTTCTCTACTTTCTCCATCCCATGCATTATCTTGTAAACCTCTATCATGTCACCCCCGCAGTCGACGTTTCTCCAAGCTAAAGAGCCCCAAGCGTTTCAACCTTTCTTCATAGGGAAAGTGCTCCAGCCCTTTTATCATTCTAGTTGCCCTTTTCTGGACTTTCTCCAATGCTGTGTGGTTTGCAGCTCTCATATGCAACGCAATGAACGGTGGTGGTGGTGGAGGCCAAGTAAGATGGAAACTTCATCACCTGGCCCATACACCTAGCAGGACAATTGTGTTTTACAGGCCCTGCTGAGATATCTTACCAACCTCACCATTACTTAAGTGAGGAGCATTTCATCTCAGGGCTTGCGTCCAAAATTCCATTGTGGCATTCTCTGCATTTATTTCACAGAGCTTTGCATTAGGACGAAGGAAGGCCCTTTGATACATTATGGATGATTTAGATCTGGCAGTACAACATGTAAATTAGCATGTGCCGATCAAAGGGCATTACAATTATCTCTTCACGGAGACACGGCTTTAATTAAACCATGGCTGTTGTGGAGGATTATGGGCTGGATAGAATTCCCCCCCGCCCCGCCCCACACCTCTGTTTTGAAACACACACCCTTGATCTTTGCATCCTCTGCACACTTGAATTTGGAATGCAGTTGAATGGTGCCTTAGGAAGGAAAGGGGGGGATGGAATTATTGAAGTTTAGAGATTGTATTACTCGCTGGTGCAAGCAAATAGCTTTTTTTTCCCAGTGCTCTGCAATAATAGCCAGGTAGTCAGCCTGAAATGCATAGTGGAAGTAGAAAGGAGAGCCCCTAAAAGAGAACTCTTCACCTTGATTTCACATACCAAGAAAGCCTTTGGTATTTCAGGGCTGCCTGATAGTAGTGGGATGGTGGTCTCTTTCTCTGAACGAGTGCAGGGAAAGGTAACTTGTCATTCAGTCACACAATCGAGTCCGACTCTTTGTGACCCCATGGACCACATCAAACCAGGCCCTTCTATCTTCCACTGTCCTCCTAAGTTCACTCAAATTCATGTCTGTTGCATCGATAACACTGTCTAACCATCTCCTCTTCTGCTGTCCCCTTCTTCTTTTCCAGTGAGTGCTCCCTTCCCATTTGGTGGCCAAAGTATTTGAGCTTCAGCTTCAGTATCTGACCTCCCAGGGAATAGTCAGGGTCGATTTCCTTTAGGATTGACTGATTTGATCTACTTGCCGTCCAAGGGACTCTCAAGAGTCTTCTCCAGGAAAGGTAACGGCAGTGATCCAAAGCAGTGCTGAATTAAACCCTGTGAAGGCCCGTAGGCAGCTGAAATATTGGAGGGCCCCTCACAAATTATCTCAGAGTCTGAGTGCCTGTCTCACCACCCACAGCCTCCACTGCAACCTGCAGGCGCCTTCTTAAGCCAGTTTGGTGTAGTGGTTAAGCATGCGGACTCTTATCTGGGAGAACCAGGCTTGATTCCCCCCTCCTCCACTTGCAGCTGCTGGAATGGCCTTGGGTCAGCCAGAGCTATCTTTGCTGGGAGAACCAGGCTTGATTCCCCCCTCCTCCACTTGCAGCTGCTGGAATGGCCTTGGGTCAGCCAGAGCTCTCTTATCTGGGAGAACCGGGTTTGATTCCCCACTCCTCCACTTGCAGCTGCTGGAATGGCCTTGGGTCAGCCAGAGCTCTCTTATCTGGGAGAACCGGGTTTGATTCCCCCCTCCTCCACTTGCAGCTGCTGGAATGGCCTTGGGTCAGCCAGAGCTATCTTTTCTGGGAGAAACAGGCTTGATTCCCCCCTCCTCCACTTGCAGCTGCTGGAATGGCCTTGGGTCAGCCATAGCTCTCTTATCTGGAGAACCGGGTTTGATTCCCACTCCTCCACTTGCAGCTGCTGGAATGGCCTTGGGTCAGCCATAGCTCTCTTATCTGGGAGAACCGGGTTTGATTCCCCACTCCTCCACTTGCACCTGCTGGAATGGCCTTGGGTCAGCCATAGCTCTCTTATCTGGGAGAACCGGGTTTGATTCCCCACTCCTCCACTTGCAGCTGCTGGAATGGCCTTGGGTCAGCCAGAGCTCTAGCACTGTTGCCCTTGAAATGGCAGTTGCTGTGAGAGTCCTCTCAACCCCATCCACCTCACAGGAAGATAAAGGAGAAGATGAAGAAGATATTGGATTTATATCCTGCCCTCCACTCCGAAGAGTCTCAGAGCGGCTCACAATCTCCTTTACCTTCCTCCCCCACAACAGACACCCTGTGAGGTGGGTGGGGCTGGAGAGGGCTCTCACAGCAGCTGCCCTTTCAAGGACAACCTCTGCCAGAGCTATGGCTGACCCAAGGCCATTCCAGCAGGTGCAAGTGGAGGAGTGGGGAATCAAACCCGGTTCTCCCAGATAAGAGTCTACACACTTAACCACTACACCAAACAGGCTCTCCTACACCAAACTGGCTCTCCTAGATTGTGAGCCGCTCTGAGATTCAGAGTGGAGAGCAGGATATAAATCCAATACCTTCTTCTTCTTAAAAGCCCCTTTACTAAGCTGCAGGGGAGAGGCAGAAAGAAGCAAACTTGGCAACAATCCCAGCAGTCATACCAGGCAAGGTCGGGCAAAAAGCAGCTGAGTTGCTGGCTGCTCGTGCAAGCTGGGAGGGCTGCAAGCAGGGAGGAAAAGACAGCCTGGGGCCCCTAAAGTGTGGGGGCCCATTGTCCAGTGTGTACTTAGCCGAATTGTTAATCCAGCTCTGGCCCAAAGTGCTTTTTAAACCAAGTGGTCTGTTGCAGAGATATCAGCCCAAATAGCTCACCTGAGCCAAGCTTGCCAGAACTTGGAAGTTAAATAGGGTTGCCAAGTCCAATTCAAGAAATATCTGGGGACTTTGGGGGTGGAGACAGGAGACATTAGGGGTGGAGCCAAGATCAAGGCTGTGACAAACATAATTGAACTCCAAAGGGCGTTCTGGCCATCACATTTAAAGGGACGACACACCTTTTCAATTCCTCCCTTCCATAGGAAATAATGAAGGATAGGGGCACCTTCTTTTGGGGCTCATAGAATTAGACCCCCTGGTCCAATCTTCTTGAAACTTGGTGGGTATTTTGGGGACAGGCACTAGATGCTATAGTGAAAATTTGGTGCCTCTACCCCAACAAACAGCCCCCCCCAGAGCCCCAGATACCCACAGATCAATTCTCCATGATTTTCTATGGGAATAAATATCCATAGGGAATAATAGAGTTCCCAGCAGACATTTCCCTCCCCTCCTCCTGCTTTTTGATGACCCTGAAGCGGGGGGAGGGCCTCCAAACCGGGGGATCTCCTGCCCTCACCTGGGGATTGGCAACCCTACCCTAAAGCGGGGGAGGGCCTCCAAACCGGGGGATCCCCTGCCCCCACCTGGGGATTGGCAACCCTAAAGTTAAGTAGGGTTGGCCCTAGTTAGTACATGGATGGAGACCACCAAGGAAAACCAGGATTACTGCACGGAGGAAGACAATAGCAAATCTCCTCTCTTGCCTGAGACATCCTGCGTATGGGGTTGCCATAAGCTGGTGGCAACTCAATGGCATGGTTTTTTAAAAGAAAAAATTCATAGGTTCCAGTCCTGCTTGCAAGGAAGGGAAACCTGTCGCGTATTCTGGAATATTTGATCTTGAGTACTGTAACAGGCTTCACACGGAGCTGCCCTTGAAGATGGCTTAGCAGCTTCAACTGGTGCAAAACTGCGTTTTAGCTTTGAGAGGCAGAACCTATTCTGCCTGTGGTGTTATCAGCTTCGTTTGGGGCAGGAGCTCACAGGAGCAGAACTCCGAAATCTCTACGGTCGTTTTCGCACTCACCTTCCGCCGGCGCAACCCCCCTCTTCTCCGCGCAGGATCTGCGCGGATTTCGCACTAAACGCTGCGGAGCAGCCAGAAAAGCCAGAAGCTCCCGTCGCAAAAGCCGCGCAAACGCCAAACTGCTTTTTGGCGGTTTCAGTTTGAGCGGCTTTTGCGCCGGGAGCTTCCGGCTTTTCTGGCTGCTCTGCAGCGTTTAGTGCGAAATCCGCGCAGATCCTGCGCGGTGAAGAGGGGGGTCGTGCCTGCGGAAGGTGAGTGCGAAAATGACCTACATGTTATTGTGCTCTTTCCGAAATACTTGCTTCTGGGCCCCGTCGTTCAAACCCCCCGTGAGAATTTTGCTGAACTCTAAGATTTAACAAACTTTCTAATATTTTTTCCCCACAAAAAAACGGGGAAATGGGTGTGGTTGCAGTCAGAGGTCGTTTTCGCACTCACCTTCCGCCGGCGCGACCCCCATCTTCACCGCGCAGGATCTGCGCGGATTTCGCACTAAACGCTGCGGAGCAGCCAGAAAAGCCGGAAGCTCCCGGCGCAAAAGCCGCTCAAACTGAAACCGCCAAAAAGCAGTTTGGCGTTTGCGCGGCTTTTGCGACGGGAGCTTCCGGGTTTTCTGGCTGCTCCGCAGCGTTTAGTGCGAAATCCGCGCAGATCCTGCGCAGTGAAGAGGGGGGTCGCGCCGGCGGAAGGTGAGTGCGAAAATGACCAGAGTGTCTTTCATGGGGAGAGGAAGGGAAGGTGATTGTAAGCCAGTCAAGAGACTCCTTTGGATAGTGAAAAGTGGGGAATAAAACCAACTCCTCTTCTTCTTCTCCTCCTCCCTCTCCTCCTGCCTCTACTTCTCTTCCTCTTCTCCTTCTCTTCCTCTTTCTTAATTTTCTTCTTCTTCCTCTTTCTTCTCTTCCTTTCTTCCCCTTCTTCTCCTCTTCCTCGTTCTTCTCCTTTTCTTCTCCTCCTCCTCCTCCGTCTCCTCTTCCTCTTTCTTCTTCACCTCCTCCTCCTCTTCTTTTTCTTCTTCTCCTTCCCTTCCTCTTTCTCCTCCTCCTCCTTCCTATTCTCCTGTTCTCTGCTCTTGGAATATCATTGTCTAGATTTTGGACTCGCCTTCCAGAAGTGTTTGAGTTAGCTGAGAGAAAAAGAGCAACCACCCTTCCACATTTCTGACATCACCCCTTCTTGGCTAGCTCTGTTCTTTGCAATTCAGCTTGCCTGCAAGAGACTTTCCTTAATACCATTACCTCTGTCTCTCCTCATTACCCTGCAGTGAGACGTTCAATAAAATTTTTTACGACAAGCTTAATTTCATGAGAATTATTCTGCAGAGGTAAGAAGTCACAAGGAGCACCATTCAAGGATTGCAGAAACATAATCTATCAACTATATTAACTTACAGTGTGTTTTTTAAAAAAATCCACAACCAAGATCTGTGTAACACAAAAAGTATAATTTACAGAAATTAAAAAAGTCCAAAGGATCCCTTCAGAATTCAAATCACCTGTTATATGAGCTGCCATTTTAAAAATAACTCTCAATGACATCCTTTGTATGCCTTTCTCAGAATCGTTTTGTTTTTTTGGGTTGTGTTTTTTTTTTGGAATGTCACGTATCAGGAAGAAAAAAATAAATCACTGGAATATTTTTTCGAGACAATTCCACCACTTGGGCCCAAGTAGGGTTGCCAATCCCCAGGTGGGGGCAGGGGATCCCCCAGTTTGAAGACCCTCCCCCTGCTTCAGGGTCCTCAGAAAGCGGGGGAAGGGAGGGAAACGTCTGCTGGGAACTCTATTATTCCCTAAGGAGATTTATTCCCATAGAAAATCATGGAGAATTGATCTGCGGGTATCTGGGGCTCTGGGGGAGGGCTGTTTTTTTGGGTAGAGGCACCAAATTTTCCGTATAGCATCTAGTGCCTCTCCCCAAAATACCCCCCAAGTTTCAAAATGATTGGACCACGGGGTCCAATTCTATGAGCCCCAAAAGAAGGTGTCCCTATCCTTCATTATTTCCTATGGAAGGAAGACATTTAAAAAGGTGTGCTGTCCCTTTAAATGTGATGGCCAGAACTCCCTTGGAGTTCAATTATGCTAGTCACACCCTTGCTCTTGGCTCCGCCCCAATGTCTCCTGAATCCACCCCCAAAGTCTCCTGGCTCCTCCCCCAAAGTCCCCAGATATTTCTTGAATTGGACTTGGCAACCCTAGGCCCAAGCTAAAAGTGTGGGACATGTTTGTTCATGTGATCAAATTTGGGGGGTGGGGTCAAGATGCCTTGCCATTATCTTGAGTTGTGAATGTGCTTTTGCTTTCTGCTTCTTGCTCGCTTCCCGCCTATCTCTATGTAACAATTGTCAACCTTCCTTATGCCTGGTCTGAAGGGTTACTAGGGGCAACCAAGGTTGCTGTTCTAAGATTATGGGCACCTGCAAAGGGGCCTGGGAAAGATATGGGGGAGGGATTGCAGCTCCCTGCTTTTCTTTAAACTTGAAGCAGTTTAAGCCAACCCCATATAAGAAGGGGGAAAGCCCGCCAAGTCAGTTTTTGCAAAGTTCGTCCTGCCTGCAACAGTTATGTATCAATAAACATCCATTAACAAAGTGGACCATTTGTGATCATTGAACAGTGGGGTCTTGACTGGGGGAGGGGTGGAATTTGTGCAAAATTTGTGCATTCATAATCAGAATAGGCTTCCCAACCCCCCCCTCCCCCGCCCTGCCGGGGGACACCTGAATTAGCAGCCTAATCCCCCGCTATCTAAAAATCTGAAAGCGGGGGTGGGGGGGTGGAACGGAGCCATGTCTCTTTCCCTGCCTGGCTTCAGGCTTCTCCCTTCCTCCGGGTCACAAAGACCCGCCCACCGCCGGCCTGCTATTCGCTCCAGTCCGGCCTCCCTTCGCGAGGTGCATGCTGGGACTCGTAGTCCTTACATCCTCTCCGGCTGCTGGGTGGCGTCTCCTCGGGGAGTCTGGCCGGCGGGGGGGGGGGGAGCTCCGCCCCCGGAGGACCATGTGCATTTCTACCTCCGGAGGCTTCAGTCACTGATTGAAAGGCTTCCTCTTGGGATGGTGTGTCTGTGTTACTTTGAAGAAGTTGGCAGCAACTCATGAGTAGAAAGGCCCATCCCCTTCAGAGTCGCCAGAAATGGGGGGGGGGGGACATGTCTACTGAGCATTATTCTCTATGTGGAGATTGATTCTCATAGGGTATAATGGGAAATTGATCTGGAGGTTTCGGGGGCTCTGGGGGAGCTGTTCTTTGAGGTAGAGGCACCAAATTTTCAGTATAGTATCTAGTGACTCTCCCCAAAGTATCTCCCAAGTTTCAAAATGATTGGATCAGGGGGTCCCATTCTGTGAGCCCCAAAAGAAGGTGCCCCTATCCTTCATTATTTCCTATGGAAGGAAGACATTTAAAAAGGTGTGCGGTTCCTTTAAATGTGATGGCCAGAACTCCCTTGGAGTTCAGTTATGCTTGTCACACCCTTGTTCCTGGCTCCGCCCCGATGTCTCCTGGCTCCACCCCCAAAGTCCCCAGATATTTCTTGAATTGGACTAGGCAACCCTAAATCAGAACCAAAACCTCTTCTGCCCTCAACCCTCCTTTAGGGTTATCAGGTCTGAACGGGGAATACCTGGAGACTGGGGTCATTTTGTAGAGAAAGAGATGCCAGAGCTCATTTGCACAACTCATTTGCATACGCCACACACCCCTGACATCACCAGAAGGTGGACTAAAGCGCATCACTTCAACTCAGCCTCCTCCAGCATGCTCTTCACACAACTTAGAAGAAGCCCGGGTCCTTGCAAAGCGGGTAGGGTTGAGCCTTGTCGCGGCTCTCTTCTGATCACGCCAGGGGGCAGGCAGCAGAGTGTGGCACCATGTTGCTGCACTGAAGAGAGCAGGCGGGGGCAGCAGGCAGGTAGCCTGTCTGGAGTGCCACACACCCTAGGGCCAGCACGGTTTGGGGGTGGAGCCAGGAGACATTGGTCCCAATTTAGCACCCAGTATGAATATTTCAGCGAGCCCTGTGGTGCAGAGTGGTAAAGCTGCAGTACTGCAGTCGAAGCTCTGCTCACGACCTGAGTGCGATCCTGGTGGAAGCTGGGTTCAGATAGCTGGCTCCAGGTTGACTCAGCCTTCCATCCATCCGAGGTCGGTAAAATGAGTAGGAAAGTGTAGATGACTGGGAAAGGGGCCTGGGAAAGACTTGGACGGAGGGATTGTAGCTCCCTGCTTTTCTTTAAACTTGAAGCAGTTTAAGCCAAAGTGTAGATGACTGGGGAAGGCAATGGCAAACCACCCCGTAAAAAGTCTGCCGTGTAAACATCGTGATGTGACGTCACCCCAGAGTTGGAAACGACTGGTGCTTGCACAGGGGACTACCTTGACCTTTTAATGAAAATTTTACCCCATTCTGGGAACTCAAAGCAAATTCTAGATGAAGACCACAAAGCAAAATGAGGTTGAAACAAACACATTCAAGCGAAATCCCCTTTTCAATAGATCCATGAAACAGGTGAAGAGCCCCACGGACATCTTGTGCAGCTGCTGGTTTTGTAACCATGGCTCGAAAAATGGTACCGCAGCAGAAAGTGAAGGACAAAGGTCAGGTCTTATTCCATATGGATGCAATGTTCCCAATTCCTTTCCCTCTTGTTAATATGAGCACCCTCGGCTGGGAGTTTTCGGCAGGCAAAATGAGCAAAATTGTTAACAGAATTGCTAGACCATGCCTGTCAACTGGAGGGAGCTTCGGGGGGACAGGACATAGGGGGTGCATATTAATCTGTGGTATGATGTCACTTCCAGGAGAACCTGTAACTAACATCAGGGAGCTCTAGGAATTACTGGAAAGTCTATGGTAAAACCAGGGGTTTTTTTTGAGCAGGAACACAGTTCCGGTTGGCTTGGCATCAGGGGTGTGTGGCCTAATATTCAAATTAATTCCTGCTGAGCTTTTTCTACAAAAAAAAGCCCTGTGTGAAATTATGGTGACGATCAAGGGATGTGGCTTAATATGCAAATGAGTTCCTGCTAGGCTTTTTATACCAAAAAAGTAAAACCATAGAGCAGGGGTGAGAAACAAGCAGGCCAAATCAGACCGCCCAGGGCTTCAGTCAGGCCCGTGGGGCTCTCTTCTCCCCACTCTGAGACTCTGAGATTTGGAGTGGAGGGCGGGATATAAATCCAATATCATCATCAATATCATCACCTGTCCTCACCCTGTGAAGCTCCAAAGGCTGCCACAATGTTCCCAGCTCCTTCTGCCTTCTCTGTGCGGAGGCTAAAGCTGAAAGCAAAGCTACAAAGAAAATGCGGAATGGATTTCCCACTCTGGCTTGTGGGCAGAGCAGAGGTGAACAGAAAGTCCACTCCACATTTTCCTTGCAGCTTTGTTCTATGTGTTTCAATGGAGAGGAACTTCCCAGTGTTCCTACAGCCTAGGCGTGCCAATCCCCAGGTCCCAGCAGGGGTTCTTCTGCTTTCCCAGGCTCCTTCCCACCCCCAGTCTGCTGACCGGTGGGGGTAAGCTCCGCCCCCAGAGGGCCATGTGCCTTTCTCCCTCCGGAGGCTTCAGTCTTCGATTGAAAGGCTTCTTCTTGGGTTGGGGTGTCTGTGTTACTTTGGATAAGTTGGCAGCAACTTGTGAGTAGAGAGGCCACTCCCTCGCTTCAGAGTCGTCAGAAACGGGGTGGGGGTGGGGGGAGGGAAATGTCCGCTGAGCACTTCATTATTCCCTATGTGGAGATCGATTCTCATAGGGTATAATGGGGAATTGATCTGGAGGTTTAGGGGGCTCTGGGGGGCCTGTTGTTTTAGGTAGAGGCACCACATTTTCAGTATAGTATCTAGTGCTTCTCCCCAAAGTACCCCCCAAGTTTCAAAACGATTGGACCAGGGGGTCCAATTCTATGAGCCCCAAAAGAAGGTGCCCCTATCCTTCGTTATTTCCTATGGCAGGAAGTCATTTAAAAAGGTGGGCCGTCCCTTTCAATGTGATGGCCAGAACTCCCTTGGAGTTCAATTCTGCTTGTCACACCCTTGTTCCTGGCTCCGCCCCCAATGTCTCCTGGCTCCACCCCCAAAGTCTCCTGGCTCCACCCCCAAAGTCCCCAGATATTTCTTGAATTAGACTTAGCAATCCTACTACGGCCAGCTGAAGCTTCCTGGAGTTGTGTCCTTGCAAACCAAGTATTGATGCTTTGAGCCAGCTTTGTTTCTTCTCAGTGGAGTGAGAGCTAGTGCCTAGTAAGTACTCTAACTTGGGAACCCACAGCCAAAGGAGGATATGACACTGGAAAGCCATTGCTAACCTGAGTAGACCCAGGGTGGGTGGGGGGAGAGAAGCTTGCAATGCCTTGCCATTCCATGTTTTCGCAGGCCGAGAGTATTTTATTTTTTTAAGTTTCTGCTGTGATCTTTGTGCTTTTTCTTGATGTTTTTTTTTTTTTATAAAAATTTTTATTGTTATGTATTCCACCACCAATCCACCTCTGTGAGAGTCCCAGGCCATAGATACATTATAATATTCCATAAATTTATAACTATTAACATTTCGTCCAAATACAACTCCGTCACTCTATTTAAACATCTTATCCATTCATTTTCTTATTAACCAACCAATCGTCTTAAATTGTTTAAACTTTTCCAAATATCTCACCATCTTCCTAAACCACCCCTCCTCCTGTTCCCTAACCTTTAATCCATTCATTCTTCGTATCTTCATCGTTAAATACTCCAAAATAATTATATTATTTATTCTATCCCTCCAGTGATTAATTGTCAATTCCTCAGCTTCTTTCCAATTCCTTGCTATCACTTGTCTTGCTGCTACTAACATCAAATTAATCCATTTACTATCCTCTTTTGATCTTAATCCCACACCATCCAAATTAATAATTGCCATTGCTTTGGATATACTTATTTTCCATCCCATAATCTTTGTCATCTCTATGCCAACCTGCATCCAGAATTTTTTCACTAAGGAACAATCCCACCACATGTGACTGAAAGTTCCAATTTCTCCACATTTCCTCCAACAATTTTTACTCCCTGATTTAGAAATATAATACATCTTAATGGGTGTATAATACCATTGGTTTTTTTTTTTAATTGTATTGCAAAATCCCGCTAGCCTCCCTTTCCGTTTTAAACAAAACATTGCAAGAGTTTTAAGCATGTTTGTATTTTAAGTTTAAAAAAATGATATATTTAATTGTGTTGGCCTGGGTCCTCTATAAAGTCTATACCTCTGCTAGATGGCATTACATTTTAGGACATGCATGGCTCGGCCCCACAAAATCCCATTTATGTCAGATCCGGCCCTCATAACAAATGAGTTTAAGATGATGACGTTGATGATATTGGATTTACATCCTGCCCTTCACTCCAAATCTCAGCGTCTCAGAATGTCAGGCGCGGGTTCATTGAAGCTCACAAGTAAGCAGCCTTAGTAGTTTTAAACAAAGTTGCATTTATTGGATACTTCAGAGTTACTCCAGCATTGCAGAGATTGGAACTGATGGAGATCAGTTCGAATTGTTAGCATTTGACCTTCTACATCAAAGCAATAATCTCTACCACTCAATTCCCAAAACAAAAGGTTACTTTTGCATGTGTGATTTCTCCCAGCGCTCCCCCCCCCCCTTATCTCTTCGTTCGTGGTTACAGTTCTCAGAGGCAAACGTCCTTGGTGCCTCCGGGGATGAGGTGAGAATATGGCACATACTGTCTACTTCAAAGGGACCTTGGCAACCTTTGATATTCCTGGGAATGGTTCTCTGCTCTTCTCCCCTCCCTCTTTGCTACCCCGGTCCCCTGGTAGTAGGCATCTCTATGCATCAATGAAAATGATTAGTAACAGCCTTTAATAATATCATGAATGAACAGAGCCTGACACAGAGTGGCTCAAAATCTTTTTTTTATCTTCCTCCCCCACAACAGACACCCTGTGAGGTGGGTGGGGCTGAGAGGGCTCTCACGGTGGCTGCCCTTTCAAGGACAACTCCTGCCAGAGCTATGGCAGACCCAAGGCCATTCCAGCAGCTGCAAGTGGAGGAGTGGAGAATCAAACCCGGTTCTCCCAGATAAGAGTCCGCACACTTCACCACTACACCAAACTGACACCCCTACCATAGAGGATGGAAAAACCATCAATTTTTTTTTCTCCACTGATTCCTAGAGCTACCTGATCTCACTTCTGGGTTTCCCTCAGAAGTGAAATAATGGGGCAGATGCCACCGATGTTTTTAGCAACCAAGGTTACTGGCAGGAGGCTCATTGCTAGGGCAGTCAGGTTGCAGTCCCCAGAACACTTAAGCCCTGTTTAAAAATTCAGACTTACTTTTGAGTAGATCATCTTGTGCTTGCTCCCATTGGCAGACAGCTCACCCTCTAGCAAGATTGAGACAACTTCTTCCCAGTGTGGTACAGTAGTTAAAAGTGTCATAATTTGATATTTTTCTGAAAGCAGTGACTCTCCTTTACTATTGCATTTTGGCTTTGTTGTGTATATGTTTTGTTTGTTGGTTTGTTTTCCCCCTTTCCCCATCCTTTTCTGGGAAGTTAGTTCTCCCTGTGCATTCCACGCATTCTGCAAGCTGAGCTCTTTGGAACTCTGTCAGTGTGTATTCTCTGAGTAGGGAGCTTATGATGAGGCTTTTTATTTCAATTATATTGTCTTCCTGTCGTATCTACCTCTTGAGCTTCGCCTGTTGTTATGGGCAGGGCCGGTGCTACGGTTTTTGGTGCCCTAGGCGAGTTGCCCACTAGCGCCCCCCTCCCCGAAATTTTAAAAACAGAGGACTGTAGGAGAAATGAAGAAACTTGAAACTATCTATATTTTTAATTTACAGGTTTTTTATCTTATTTTAATTTTTAATTTTTTAAAAAAAATTAAGCAATAAAAATTGTGAGAATACTACTCGATACTATTACCTGGAAGTGCCAGGGACAAGTCCTTCACACGACCATTTCTACTTGATCCTTTTCGCTGAAGGTGCCAGGAACAAGACCTTCACGTGACCATTTCTAATTGATCCTTTTAGCTGAAGGTGCCAGGGACAAGTCCTTCACACGACCATTTCTACTTGCTCCTTTTAGCTGGAGGTGCCAGGAACAAGACCTTCACACGACCATTTCTACTTGCTCCTTTTAGCTGGAGGTGCCAGGAACAAGACCTTCACATGACAATTTCTACTTGATCCTTTTAGCTGTAGGTGCCAGGGACAAGACCTTCACATGACCATTTCTACTTGCTCCCTTTAGCTGGAGGTGCCAGGGACAAGACCTTCACATGACCATTTCTACTTGCTCCTTTTAGCTGGAGGTGCCAGGGACAAGACCTTCACATGACCATTTCTACTTGATCCTTTTAGCTGGAGGTACCAAGGACAAGATCTTCACATGACCATTTCTACTTGATCCTTTTAGCTGGAGGTGCCAGGGACAAGACCTTCACGTGACCATTTCTACTTGATCCTTTTCGCTGGAGGTGCCAGGGACAAGACCTTCACGTGACCATTTCTACTTGATCCTTTTCGCTGAAGGTGCCGGGGACAAGACCTTCACACAACCATTTCTACTTGATCCTTTTAGCTGGAGGTGCCAGGGACAAGACCTTCACATGACCATTTCTACTTGTTCCTTTTCGCTGAAGGTGCCAGGGACAAGACCTTCACACAACCATTTCTACTTGCTCCTTTTAGCTGGAGGTGCCAGGGACAAGACCTTCACATGACCATTTTTACTTGATCCTTTTAGCTGGAGGTGCCAAGGACAAGATCTTCACATGACAATTTCTACTTGATCCTTTTAGCTGGAGGTGCCAGGGACAAGACCTTCACGTGACCATTTCTACTTGATCCTTTTTGCTGAAGGTGCCAGGGACAAGACCTTCACATGACCATTTCTACTTGATCCTTTTCGCTGAAGGTGCCAGGGACAAGACCTTCACACGACCATTTCTACTTGCTCTTTTTAGCTGGAGGTGCCAGGGACAAGACCTTCACACAACCATTTCTACTTGATCCTTTTAGCTGGAGGTGCCAGGGACAAGACCTTCACACAACCATTTCTACTTGCTCCTTTTAGCTGGAGGTGCCAGGGACAAGACCTTCACATGACCATTTCTACTTGCTCCTTTTAGCTGGAGGTGCCAGGGACAAGACCTTCACATGACTATTTCTACTTGATCCTTTTCGCTGAAGGTGCCAGGGACAAGACCTTCACATGTCCATTTCTACTTGATCCTTTTCGCTGAAGGTGCCAGGAACAAGACGTTCACATGTCCATTTCTACTTGATCCTTTTCGCTGAAGGTGCCAGGAACAAGACCTTCACATGTCCATTTCTACTTGATCCTTTTCGCTGAAGGTGCCAGGGACAAGACCTTCACACAACCATTTCTACTTGCTCCTTTTAGCTGGAGGTGCCAGGGACAAGACCTTCACATGACCATTTCTACTTGATCCTTTTAGCTGGAGGTGCCAGGGACAAGACCTTCACACAACCATTTCTACTTGCTCCTTTTAGCTGGAGGTGCCAGGGACAAGACCTTCACACAACCATTTCTACTTGATCCTTTTAGCTGGAGGTGCCAGGGACAAGACCTTCACACAACCATTTCTACTTGATCCTTTTAGCTGGAGGTGCCAGGGACAAGACCTTCACACAACCATTTCTACTTGCTCCTTTTAGCTGAAGGTGCCAGGAACAAGACCTTCACACGACCATTTCTACTTGATCCTTTTAGCTGGAGGTGCCAGGGACAAGACCTTCACATGACCATTTCTACTTGATCCTTTTAGCTGGAGGTGCCAGGGACAAGACCTTCACACGACCATTTCTACTTGATCCTTTTAGCTGGAGGTGCCAGTGACAAGACCTTCACACAACCATTTCTACTTGACTCTTTTAGCTGGAGGTGCCAGGAACAAGACCTTCACATGACCATTTCTACTTGCTCCCTTTAGCTGGAGGTGCCAGGGACAAGACCTTCACATGACCATTTCTACTTGACTCTTTTAGCTGGAGGTGCCAGGAACAAGACCTTCACATGACCATTTCTACTTGCTCCTTTTAGCTGGAGGTGCCAGGGACAAGACCTTCACATGACCATTTCTACTTGACTCTTTTAGCTGGAGGTGCCAGGAACAAGACCTTCACATGACCATTTCTACTTGACTCTTTTAGCTGGAGATGCCAGGGACAAGACCTTCACATGACCATTTCTACTTGACTCTTTTAGCTGGAGGTGCCAGGAACAAGACCTTCACATGACCATTTCTACTTGATCCTTTTAGCTGGAGGTGCCAGGGACAAGACCTTCACATGACCATTTCTACTTGATCCTTTTAGCTGGAGGTGCCAGGGACAAGACCTTCACATGACCATTTCTACTTGATCCTTTTAGCTGGAGGTGCCAGGGACAAGACCTTCACATGACCATTTCTACTTGATCCTTTTCGCTGAAGGTGCCAGGGACAAGACCTTCACATGACCATTTCTACTTGACCCTTTTAGCTGGAGGTGCCAGGGACAAGACCTTCACATGACCATTTCTACTTGATCCTTTTAGCTGGAGGTGCCAGGGACAAGACCTTCACATGACCATTTCTACTTGATCCTTTTCGCTGAAGGTGCCAGGGACAAGACCTTCACATGACCATTTCTACTTGACCCTTTTAGCTGGAGGTGCCAGGGACAAGACCTTCACATGACCATTTCTACTTGATCCTTTTCGCTGAAGGTGCCAGGGACAAGACCTTCACATGACCATTTCTACTTGACTCTTTTAGCTGGAGGTGCCAGGAACAAGACCTTCAGGTGACCATTTCTACTTGCTCCTTTTAGCTGGAGGTGCCAGGGACAAGACCTTCACGTGACCATTTCTACTTGATCCTTTTCGCTGAAGGTGCCAGGGACAAGACCTTCACATGACCATTTCTACTTGATCCTTTTCGCTGAAGGTGCCAGGGACAAGACCTTCACATGACCATTTCTACTTGATCCTTTTCGCTGAAGGTGCCAGGGACAAGACCTTCACATGACCATTTCTACTTGATCCTTTTCGCTGAAGGTGCCAGGGACAAGACCTTCACATGACCATTTCTACTTGCTCCTTTTCGCTGGAGGTGCCAGGGACAAGACCTTCACACGACCATTTCTACTTGATCCTTTTAGCTGGAGGTGCCAGGGACAAGACCTTCACATGACCATTTCTACTTGATCCTTTTAGCTGGAGGTGCCAGGGACAAGACCTTCACACAACCATTTCTACTTGCTCTTTTTAGCTGGAGGTGCCAGGGACAAGACCTTCACACAACCATTTCTACTTGATCCTTTTAGCTGGAGGTGCCAGGGACAAGACCTTCACACAACCATTTCTACTTGATCCTTTTAGCTGGAGGTGCCAGGGACAAGACCTTCACACAACCATTTCTACTTGCTCCTTTTAGCTGGAGGTGCCAGGGACAAGACCTTCACACAACCATTTCTACTTGATCCTTTTCGCTGAAGGTGCCAGGGACAAGACCTTCACATGACCATTTCTACTTGATCCTTTTCGCTGAAGGTGCCGGGGACAAGACCTTCACACAACCATTTCTACTTGATCCTTTTAGCTGGAGGTGCCAGGGACAAGACCTTCACATGACCATTTCTACTTGATCCTTTTAGCTGGAGGTGCCAGGGACAAGACCTTCACACAACCATTTCTACTTGCTCCTTTTAGCTGAAGGTGCCAGGGACAAGACCTTCACACAACCATTTCTACTTGATCCTTTTAGCTGGAGGTGCCAGGGACAAGACCTTCACTTGACCATTTCTACTTGATCCTTTTCGCTGAAGGTGCCAGGACAAGAACTTGCGCATGCGGAAAAGATGCTCTACCACTGAGCTATGGCTCCCACCCCATGGCTCTCCTTTTAGTTGGAGGTGGCAGAGACAAGACCTTGTGCATGCGAGAAAGATGCGCTCCCACTGAGCTATGGCTCCCACCCCATGGCTCTGCGAAAGTAGAGTAGGCAGGATGAGTGGCAGCATAAACCTTCAACAGGAGCCAGTTTTTAGAAACTGTCATTGGCTCTTCTTCAGCTTTTACAGTCGGTTAATTTATCCCTGCTGGTCTCCAAGGAGCACCCTGCGCAGGTGCCACCTGCTTTCGCATTTCAGACCCAGGGAACGCTAAACTGGCTGGGCAGCGCCTTTGCTCCGTGGAGTCTGCTTTCCATTGGGGAAGGCAGGCTGCAAGGAGCACACACACTGCGCATGGGGAGAGGGGGTTCCTGCAGGCACGCCCTAGGCCAGGTGGGGCACCCTAGGTGACTGCCTACTTGACATACTCCCACGTACTGGCCATGGTTATTGGTTTTTGTCTGGGGGAGGGGGGATTGAAAGGTTTAAGTCAGGGGTGTCGAACTCATTTGTTATGAGGGCCGGATCTGACATAATTGAGACCTTGGTGGGCCGGCCCATGTCGGGTTGGGCTGAGCCATGTCGGGCCAGGCCATGTGCGTACCTATTTAAGATTAGATAGCAGAGATATAAATTTTAGAAAGAACACAGAGAAAAACAAATATATATATATTTTAAAAAGCCTTAAAACAGGTTTAAAACATTAGCACTCATTGGTTTTAAAGATGCTTTCTTTGTATTTCTCCCATGGGATCCAGGGAACTGGGCAAAGGAAGCTCTGGCTCTTTCCTTCCTTCCCCAGGGGACAGGGGGGGCGGTGCTCAGCCAATAGAAGGAAGGGAGGCTTGGCTCAGTGGCTCCGCTGCGTGTTTGAGAGAGCTTGGCAAAGCAAACTCTCCCTGCCTCTCTTCCTCCCCAAGGGAGGAGCCTCAGCCAATGGAGACAATAGAGGCTTTGCTCTGTAGCTCCTATGCGATTGAGCAAGCCTGGCGAAGCAAGCTGTGATGCAGAAGGAAGCAAGACAGAAAGAAAAGATAATTGCTCGGGGGCCTGATAGGAACATAAGAACATAAGAGAAGCCATGTTGGATCAGGCCAACGGCCCATCCAGTCCAACACTCTGTGTCACACAGTGGCAAAAAAATTTATATACACACATACACTGTGGCTAATAGCCACTGATGGACCTCTGCTCCATATTTTTATCTAAACCCCTCTTGAAGGTGGCTATACTTGTGGCCGCCACCACCTCCTGTGGCAGTGAATTCCACATGTTAATCACCCTTTGGGTGAAGGAGCCCTCCAAGGGCCTGATTAGGCCCCTGGGCAACATGTTTGACACCCCTGGTTTAAGTATTTTGTGAATATATTGACTGCACTTGTTGCATATCATTTTTAAAAGTTTAATTTTAAAAAAAGAGAATGCAGGGAAAAAAATTGTCAGACTAATATTTGGGAGACCTGGATTCATATTCCTACTCGTGCCAAGGAAGCCTGCTGGGTGACCTGTGGCCGGTGACACACTCTCAGCCAAACCCACCTCACAGGGTTGTTGTGAGGATAAATTGAGGAGAATGGTGGAAGCCGCTTTGGATCCCCACTGGGTAGGAAGGAAGGATCCCCCCCCCCCCGTCAGCTGGGCGGGGCACATGGGAAAGTTAAAAAACAAGAAAAGCCAGGTAAGGATGGACATGCGCAAAAGATAAAGATTTGTGACACAATTTAAAACAAGGTTGAGTGCTCAAAAAGGAAACACACACAACACTTTTTGATAGGGTTGCCAAGTCCAATTCAATAAACACCTGGGGACTTTGGGGGGTGGAGCCAGGAGACTTTGGGGGTGGAGCCAGAAGACTTTAGGGGTGGAACCACGATCAAGGCTGTGACAAGCATAACTGAACTCTAAAAGGAGGGTTCTGGCCATCACATTTAAAGGGACCGCACACCTTTTAAATGCCTTTCCTCCCTTGGAAATAATGGATAGGGGCACCTTCTTTTGGGGGCTCATAGGATTGGACCTCCTGGTCCAATCTTTTTGAAACTTGGAGGGTGTTTTGAGGAGAGGTATTGGATGCAATGCTACAAATTTGGTGCCTTTACCTCAAAACACATTCCTCCCCCTTGTTGGTTATTCATTGAGCAAAATTGCCTTACCCACGATTGAAATTCTTTCAGTGTAGCTTGAGGAAGCTAAAAGCGAAACAGGGAAAATTAGTACAAACCTGTTGCACTATGGACCGATTGGCTGCACAGCCTAACGAATTGCGGGCTGGATGTGTCTGAAGATACTGAACGGACTGAACGCTAATCGACTTCACTGGAACGTTCCCAAGGAAGCTTCAACTTTTTCTTGTGAGACAAAGAGGGACTGGCGTTCTGGTGTTACCATTCCTTATGTTGGACAAAAAGGCTTATACGTAAAAATTAATATATGGATTGTTTCTTTATTTTGGACTAATTTTCTATGATTTTTGGACGGAGGCTGGACTTCACGGTAGCTTTTGCATTTGTCTTTTTCACTCCACCCGGGGATTGGCTCTACTTTTTTTATTGTTCAAGGGAGCTGCTAGCCATTCACTGTCAAAGTGTCATTCAACCAGTGGAATGCTGCCTGCCCCTTTTTCCAAGGAAGCATTGTTTTCTATCTATTTTTTTAAAAAAAAGAAAGATAAGCTTGGTTTCTTATTTTGTTGAAGACGACATTATCTTGCATTCTACCACCGTCAAAGACTGTGGTGCCACTTCCCCCCACCCCACTTCCATGACCGTCCTTGTCTGTTTTTGGGGGGGAGGGGAAGGAGTCCAATGCCCCTGACATTTTATCACCCCACCCCCCAGCTGTGTGCTGTTCCATGACACCTGCTACCTCCTTGGGGGATACACACTTGCTTTTGTTTCACACCCCCTGAAAAGGCCAGCGTGTGCCGACATGAACCTGGAAATCTTACAGACATGTTCTGAACCTTATTGATCGCCTGTGAATGTATTGTAAAGATTGGGTTCCAGTGAGAAATAAGCCTCCAAACTGAAGAAAGACGGATTAAACGTCTTGATATCTAGAACAGACATCTTTGGAAGGGCTTCTTTTAGTTCCGTGAACTAAATACTGGACTATTGGCACTCCTTTATGATTGGAAAGACTGCTTTTGAACTGTCTTCTGTTAATGTTGGTGTTTTTTTTTTTTGCTACATGCTCTTTTCTATTTGAAGTTCTATGTGCAAGCTTTGTCAGAACACCACTGACCTTTTCATTACACCGTCTTGTTGTTTAAAACGTATCGTGTCTCTTCGCGGTTTTTTTTTTTATTTATACAACGTGATGCTTTCGGCGGAGACGTGCTCCTCCAACTGACGTCGGCTGCTCTTGTTTTCAATTTCAGCAGGAAGGAAACGGGCGTTGCTGATAAAGCTGCGGGCACAGAAATGGCAGTTGCGCCTTTCGTACCGTAGAAGCCCACCTCTTTTCTGCTACGCTAGCAGAATCACAGTAAGCGACTAGTGCTGCTTGCACTCTGCCTTTAGGGAACGTATTAGACTATGCCGAGGGCATCACCTCAGTTATTCTCACAACAACCCTGCAAGGTAGGCTGGTTTCGTTACTGCCACGAAGATGGAAGGTTATGGCAAATTTATGCATTTCATTTGTACCCTCACTTTTCAGTCTGGTGGGGACTCAAAACAGCTTACACTGTTCTCTTCCCCTCCATTTTATCCTTGGGCTGCTAGGTTCCAGGGCGAGGCAGGGATTTCCCCACCTGGGAGGTTCCCAACCCACTGGCCCTCCTTGGGCTTGCAGGGGGGATCCTCCCTGACGCCGCCGTTGCGATGACATCACTTGCAGTGATGTCATCGTGCCTGCAACATGGCATGCCAGCCACTCTAGGAGCTTCCAGGAAAACTCTATGGTTTTCCTGGACACTCTAGCAGTTTGGGAGGGAAAACTCTATGGTGCCCATAGAGTGTTCCCCCCAAAAAAAATTGCTAGAGCGTCTGAGAAAACCATAGAGTTTTCCTGGAAAGTCCTAGAGTGGCCAGCGCACGACGTCGCCGGCACGATGACATCACTGCGAGTGATATCATTGTGCAGTGCACGCTCTGTGCACGTAAAAACAGTACCCCACTGGTGGCTGTGGGGGACTTGGCAACTTTACCTCATAACAACCCTATAAGGGGTACCTACAAGGTCATCAAGGAAGCCATGATGGCAGAGTAGGGATTCAGACTCAGGGCTCCCAGATCCTCAGCAGTATGCCACACTGGCAAAGGGACACAGGCTTGCCTCCAGCCGCCAAATTGAAGATTTGACCCACAAAAGAGAGCACAGTGATTGAGCTTTACAAGCCATTGAAAAACAACAGCCATGAAGACGGTACATAAAACAAACGAAAACAAGGAGAAAACCTATGAAAGCAGAAGAATAAAATGGGGTGAGCAGACATAACTGTAGTATCAATGGAATCAATCAACAACGCTATGCAGTTATTTATTTAATATTTGATGCCCCAGTTTTTTCTCCCCCACTGGAGACCCCAAGTGACTTATACCATTCTACCCACCTCTTCACATAACAACAGTCCTGTAAAGTTGGGTAGGTGGGAAGTCACGGGTGCGGGTCATCCCGCAGGGTGGCAAGCAATGTTGCCTCTAAGTTGCAGTCTTGTGAGCAAAAAATTCTACTTTGTGAGCTACTGGCATTAAAGTTTGTGAGCTACTGCAGAAATTATTGTGCTGTGGGGTCATCCCTGCTGAGCGAAGACAAAAATGTGTGAGCTGGAGGCTAAAAAGCTGTGAGCTAGCTCACGCTAACCCAGCTTAGAGGGAACACTGGTGGCAAGTCCCCAGTAAGGCCCCCGGCTCCCTTTTCTCAGGAAAAAAACAGAGGGTTTTTTTTTTTAAATGTCCATTGTGTTGATGATCTGATATTATTACTGGGGAAACCCCAAAAGTGACATCATCAATTTCTGGGAATTGCCAGAAACTGAATGGTTTTTCCATCAAGTTTCTAGCTGTTTCTCTTCCTAGAGAGGCATAACATCTTCTGCATCTTCCTGGAAGTGACATCATGCTGTTGCTGACAGCCAGCACCCCTGTTCCCGCCCCGTCTTCCATTGGTTGCTGGGCCTAGGGTAGGGTAAGGTACTCAGCCTTCCACTGGGGGCAGGAGTTCCGCTGGTTTTAGGGGCCCCAACCTGCCAGCGTGGAGTAGCCAGTGGCGGGAACCCCATCCCCAAAGAGTTCTGTCATGCTCGACATGATGACATCACTTCCAGGTGATGTCACCACGCTGGGCACATTGCACAGGAACACTCTAGCAATTTGGGTAAAAACTCTATGGCACCATAGAGTTTCACCCAGATTGCTAGAGCATTCCTGCACTATGTGTCCGGTGCGATGACATCACTTCTGGGTGATGTCATCATGACTTCCCCCCACCGAGTGGCTGGAGATCTCCTGGGATGACAGTCAATCTCCAGGAGACGAAGAACAGTTCCCCTGAAGAAAATGGCTGCTTTGGAAGGTGGATTCTGTGGCATTTTACCCTGTTGCAATCATGCCCCTCCCCAACCTCCTCCCTTCCCAGGCTCCACCTCCCAAATCTTCAGGAATCGCCCAATCCAGAACTGTCAATACTATCATGAACTTCCACAACAAAGTGGGAGATTTGAAGCTGGATCTCTGGGGAGGGGGGGCAATTTGACTTCTGCCCCACATTGACTCTTTAGCTTGCTCCCTCCTAAGCTTGTGCTGTTCCTCTTGAAAGGTTTTCGAAAGCAACAGACTTATCCTGGATTAGTGCTTTAAAGGTTTGCGCTGCAGATTAGGTATTTATTTATTCAGGATATTTCCATGCTGCATTTTAAGAACGCTGTTCAAGGCAGCTTACAATTCAAACCATGTCACAATATTAAAAACAAGCCATTGGAAATTTAATAGCATTAAAAAAAAAAAAAGAAACCTTGAAGACTAACAATATTTGTGACTTTCATGAGTCCCTGCTCACGTCTTCTTATCTGAAGTGAACAAGCTCCTACCATGCTCAAGGCCGGCTCGCCCACTAGGCAAGGCCCTTGCAGGGCGAGGGCACCACATTTGGCCTCCCCCTCTTCTCCTTGGCAACCACCTAGTCTGCCTGCTCCCCAGCCTCCTCCTTTCTTCCTTCCCCACCCCAGGTCTATTTCAATGCCCGGGAACAGTTGAGCGCTGTGCTCCCAGGCTATCTAAAGGCACCCCCCCCTCCAATCAGCTGATAGGTGGGTAAAACCACGCCAGAGGCTCCCGGCTCCTATACTGGCCCTCCTGAGTGCTCACTATCAGTGCCGGGTTGAGGGGGCAGCAGGAAGGACCAGCAAGCTGCTAATAAAGAGGTATGATTTAATCCAACATAAAGGAGTTAGTAAATTTAGGCAGGAAGAGAAAGAGCAGAGTTCGAATTGAAATTAGACATCCAGGGTTCTTCTGAAGAAACGTCTCTGAAAAAATATGGAAAAGGGGGGGAAAAAAATAAAACTTGAAAACTTTGTGGAGAGAGTCCACACACCTCTATAGAAAAAAAATTCTACATATCTTGCCATTGCTCTCTTTAAATCATTCTCCAAGCCAGCCTGCATGGGGAGCTTGGAGAGCCAGTTTGGTGTAGTGGTGAAGTGTGCGGACTCTTATCTGGGAGAACCGGGTTTGATTCCCCACTCCTCCACTTGCACCTGCTAGAATGGCCTTGGGTCAGCCAGAGCTCTCGCAGGAGTTGTCCTTGAAAGGCAGCTGCTGTGGGAGCCCTCTCAGCCCCACCCACCTCACAGGGTGTCTGTTGTGGGGGAGGAAGGGAAAGGAGATTGTGAGCCGCTCTGAGACTCTTTGGAGTGGAGGGCAGGCTATAAATCCAATATCTTCATCTACCTCACAGGGTGTCTGTTGGGGGGGGGGAGTAAAGGAGATTGTGAGCTGCTCTGAGACTCTTCGGAGTGGAGGGCGGGATATAAATCCAATATCTTCATCTACCTCACAGGGTGTCTATGGTGGGGGAGGAAGGTAAAGGAGATTGTGAACCGCTCTGAGATTCTTCAGAGAGGAGGGCAGGATATAAATCCAATATCATCATCATCATCAATATCATCATTTCAAAGATGTCCTCTTTGATAGGCAAACATACACCCCCTCCTGCCTTCTGAAAACTCTCCCTATCGTCCTTGTCCTTCAAAACTTGTGACTTCTGGATGGGTCATTTGGAGGAGTCGGCACTGATGGAGATTATATCCTCCACACAAAGGCAGAAAAGCCATTGATAAGGAGTTTAAAAAGCCATAAACTCATTCACTTGGTAAGAAAAGAGCCCCGGGGTTAGCTCTGATTGCATTCCATTATCTTAGCACAGGGTTTCTTTGCAAATGTCAAGTGTTATGAATATTAATAGGGCTTTTATATTTTAGGAATTAGTTGTCCTTGTTATTCTAATTTTCTGTGATTACAGTTTTTTTACAAAGAAGCTTTCACTCATGTCTCTAGGATAACTGTGACAGGTGCACTCCACGAATTCTGTGGTGTACTTACAGTTTTGGAGACGTACTCCTTCTGTTGTGCAGGTCCTGCAGTTTGCATCGCAGACGGAGTCGCAGATAGCAACGAAAGACAGAGCGATAAAAACCGGAGGAAGCGCCCTTTGTTTATCTGAAATATTTATAGACCGTCTTTCCATTAAATGTATCCCCCAAGGAGGGCACACTTGCAATAAATGTGAAACATATAAAAGTCAACACAATATAAACCTAACAACAAAGACCAGTGAAAGGAAGCCAGTGATAGTATCGAATCACGTATAAAACCACGATCGAGACAAAACTGCAAAGAAAAGCACGGTGGCCACTGAGCAGTAAATACAAACCAAATGAATAAAGATTAGCTTGTAGGGTTGCCAATCCCCAGGTGGGGGCAGGGGATCCCCTGGATTGGAGGCCCTCCCCCTGCTTCAGGGTCGTCAGAAAGTGGGGGAAGGGAGGGAAATGTCTGCTGGGCACTCCATTATTCCCTATGGAAACCCATTCCCTTAGGACAGGGGTGGCCAACGGTAGCTCTCCAGATGTTTTTTTTTGCCTACAACTCCCATCAGCCCTAGCCAGCATGGCCAATGGCTGGGGCTGATGGGAGTTGTAGGCAAAAAAAACATCTGGAGAGCTACCATTGGCCACCCCTGCCTTAGGGTATAATGGAGAATTGATCCATGGGTATCCAGTGCTCTGGGGGGGGGGCTGTTCTTCAAGATAGAGGCACCAAATTTGCAGCATAGCATCCAGTGCCTCTCCTCAAAACACCCACTAAGTTTCAAAAAGATTGGACCAAGGGGCCCAATTCTATGAGTCCCAAAAGAAGGTGCCCCTATCCCTCATTATTTCCAAATGGATGGAAGGCATCTAAAGGGGGTGCGGTCCCTTTAAATGTGATGGCCGGAACTCCCTTTGGAGTTCAATTATGCTTGTCACAACCTTGCCTCTTCCCAAAATACCCCCAAGTTTCAAAAAGATTGGACCAGGAGGTCTAATTCTATGAGCCCCAAAAGAAAGTACCCCATATCCTTCATTATTCCAAATGGAGGGAAGGCATTTAAAAGGTGTGCGGTCCCATTAAATGCAATGGCCGGAACTCCCTTCAGAGTTCAATTATGCATGTTGCAAACTTGCTCCTGGCTCCACTCCCAAAGTCCCCAGATATCTCTTGAATTGGACTTGGTAACCCTAGCTGGCAACCCTAAAAGCCACCTTCTCCCAAGGAACATACCATCTAACCCAGGGATGGCCAAACTGTGACTTGGGAGCCACCTGTGGCTCTTTCACACATATTTTGCAGCTCTCAAAGCCCCCATTGCCCTGTTGGCCTGCTTGGGGAAAGCATTTCTCTCTTTAAGTCATTTCTCCAAGCCAAGCCAGTCTGCATGGGGAGCTTGGAGAACACATTTAAAGTTAAAGTTGCTTTCTTTCTAGCTTTCTCTCCTTCCCTATCTATCTGTCTGTCACTATTTCTTTCTTTCTTTCTTTCTTTCTTTCTTTCTTTCTTTCTTTCTTTCTTTCTTTCTTTCTTTCTTTCTTTCTTTCTTTCTTTCTTTCTTTCTTTCCACTTCTCCCCGCTTCTCATTTGTTTCCAATTGAGGGAGCTTGAGGATGCTTGCCAAAATATGTCACTTTCGGGGGGGGGGGGGATTCGGGAAACAAAGATTTCTAGTTATCTAGTAGTTCAGTTTACTACCATCAAAGATCAGTTAAAAACTGAAATAAATAAGATGTTGTGCCAGCATTTCAAGGCTGCTTTTATTCTTGCCTGATGCTCTCTCTCTCTCTCCCCCTCTCTCTCAGGGCTGGCCCTAGACTGTCTGGCACCCTAGGCAAGGCTAACATCTGATGCCCCCCCGCACTGATAATGTCACTGAGTCACTTGGGGGCACCCAATTTGGTGCCCCCAGAAGTCCGGCGCTCTAGGCAATTGTCTAGTTTGCCTACTGGCAGGGACATCCCTGCTCTGTGTGTGTGTGTGTGTAATAATATATAACTGCACAGTGATCAGGTGGAGACGTGGTTGGTGTCTCAGGAGCGAATCCAGATGCATTCATGTCTTGTGGCTCTCAAGCATCTATGTGGCTCTTACTATTAAGCAAGCTTGGCCACCCCTGATCTAGCCTAACTTGCAGGGCTGTTGTATATGGGAGAAGGGAAAACCTAGTACGTCACCCAAACTCCTTGGAGAAAGAGAGGCTGTAATGAAACACATGTTTGAATCAGGACCTTGTGTAGGGGCTTTCTCTCCAGAGCTGCTCACTCCATTGTAAAGAGAAATCCATGAAAGTTATCCTCTGCTGGTTGTGCATTCCAAGAAGCCAGAGAGACCTCTCAGAAGCTGCGGCTGCTCTCTCTGGCGCTTGAAGCCGGTCTGCTTGTTTGATCCTGTGGCAGGCATGTGTCTGCCACATGCTCATTCAGACTCTCCATGTGCCAGAACAAGGAGATGGTGTTCCAGTTCTGCGGCAGCTGCATATTTTAGATGGCCTGGCCATGCACTGAGTTGTGCATAGAGGTGTGACCATTTATTCCCAACGGTGCAGCTGGAGCAGGGAAAGCAGTTAGGACACCAGGTTCAAGGATGATAGTGCCATTTGCACTATTGATTCTGCCTCTTCACTGGGGGGGGGAGAAGAAGAAGAAGAAGAAGAAGAAGAAGAAGAAGAAGAAGAAGAAGAAGAAGAAGAAGAAGAAGAAGAAGAAGAAGAAGAAGAAGAAGAAGAAGAAGAAGAAGAAGAAGAGGAGGAGGAGGAGGAGGAGGAGGAGGAGATAGGATTTATACCCCATCCTTCACAGCTTCTCTGTACTTTCTCCATGTCCACTGCTTAAAAATTGTTGAAGGAAGGGTAAGCCAAAAATGTTTAGTGATTGTGTCATTGAGTCAAAGGTATGCAACAAATCCTTTAAACCAGGGGTGGCCAAACTTGCCACCCCAGTTTGGTGTAGTGGTTAAGTGTGTGGACTCCTATCTGGGAGAACCGGGTTTGATTCCCCACTCCTCCACTTGCAGCTGCTGGAATGGCCTTGGGTCAGCCATAGGTCTGGCAGAGGTTGTCCTTGAAAGGGCAGCTGCTGTGAGAGCCCTCTCCAGCCCCCACCCGCCTCACAGGGTGTCTGTTGTGAGGGAGGAAGGTAAAGGAGATTGTGAGCCGCTCTGAGACTCTTCGGAGTGGAGGGCGGAATATAAATCCAATATCTTCTTCTTCATCATTTTACTTAACGTATGAGCCACACAGAAGAAATGTTAGGTGTCTGTGAGTCGCAAGACATGAATATCAGGTGTTTGAGACGGAAGGAAGGAAGGAAGGAAGGAAGGAAGGAAGGAAGGAAGGAAGGAAGGAAGGAAGGAAGGAAGGAAGGAAGGAAGGAAGGAAGGAAGGAAGGAAGGAAGGAAGGAAAACAGATGGAAAGAAAGCAACTTTACCTTTAAATACCTTCTGCAAGCCAACCTTCAAGAGGTGGTAGGGGCTTCAAGAGCCACACTTTGGCCACCCTTGCCCTGAACAGTGCTGTAACTGGACTGCCCTGTTTTCCTGGAAGAATATTGAGAAAAATGAGGTGCCTTGTTTCAATCGTAGTTCTTTTTATGAATTTATTTGAAAATTTATACTCTGCCTTCTCACGGTTTAAGGTCTTTTGAAATGATTTAAAGGATTAAATCGTAATCTTTTTTTAATTCTTTTTTTTTTACTGTCATAAGTCATGAAATCTTAACATGAGGCTTTTTATAAGAAACTTTTGAGGCTGCTCTAAATGACTAAAACATGCTGGCCAATGACTGGGATAATAAACTGAACGGGACTGGTTCAAGGCGAAGTTCAAAGCAGTGCGGCTCAAGTGTGCCCCCAATTCAAATCCTGATAAAGCCCAGGCCCCAGATATTGAAAGCACAGGAAAATGTGAAGAACATATGAACATATGAAGCTGCCTTCTACTGAATCAGACCTTTGGTCCATCAAAGTCTGTATTGTCTTCTCAGACTGGCAGAGGCTCTCCAGGGTCTCAAGCTGAGGTTTTTTCTCGCCTCCTTGCCTGGACCCTTTTTAGTTGGAGATGCCAGGGATTGAACCTGGGACCTTCTGCTTCCCAAGCAGAAGCTCTACCACTGAGCCACCCTCCCTCCCCTGCTCTCCAGGGTCTCAAGCTAAGGTTTTCATGCCTATTTGCCTGGACCCTTTTTTGGAGATGCTGGGGATTGAACCTGGGACCTTCTGCTTCCCAAGCAGAAGCTCTACCACTGAGCCACCGTCCCTCCCCTTCATCTCCCAGGGAAATCAGATGGACTCCTGAACTGTTGTGTCTCATTGGTATTCTGGTCTCCTCACATGCCCACCCCCTCCACCAAAAACCTCTTTGCACAAAACATGCAGGCTGTGTGAGCAAAGAGCTTGCTAGAAATGAATCGTGCGCTGCAAAAATCGAGATTGATCGGGGATAAGTTAAAGGCCTGTCTCTCCATCCCTTTTTATGTCTTCTCTAACTTCCCGGCAAATTGATTTTATTTCTGAATTTGTCAGGAGAAACAAGAATCATGGCCGGGGAGGCCACGGTTCTATAATGCGGAAACGCTCCTGCCTCGGTGACCGCATCACTTCCAGAGGACTCTGCAGAGGAGATGAACGACCTCCGTGAAAAGGTAGCGAGTGTGAAATATGCTCCATGCACCAACCAGACAGTGTCCATCAAGCAAATGGATTCTGCAAGGGAATCAGATATGGCACAAGCTGGGAAAGAGCTTTGCCAGAATTATATCATTTTCTTCTCACAGAGCCAGTTTCGTGTAGTGCTGAAGTGTGAGGACTCTTATCTGGGAGATCTGCGTTTGATTCCCCACTCCTCCGCTTGCAGCTGCTGGAATGGCCTTGGGTCAGCCATAACTCTCGCAGGAGTGGTCCTTGAAAGGCAGCTTCTGGGAGAGCTCTCTCAGCCCCACCCATCTCACAGGGTGTCTGTTGTGGGGGAGGAAGGGAAAGGAGATTGTGAGCCACTCTGAGACTCTGAGATTTGGAGTGGAGGCAGAATAAAAATTCAATTTCTTCTTCTTCTGTTTCATATCCCCAAATTTTACAATTTCTTCTTCTTGTTTCATATCCCCAAATTTTACAGTTTTTCAACAGGAAACTGAGCTGGCAAGTAGGTTGGGTTGCCAGCCTCCTGGTGGTACCAGAGTGAAATATGCACTAAAAAAAATTACAAAGTCTATAGTATATTTACTTTCTAAAAAAAGCAATGCAACATGTATATAACATCTATTACTCAAATTATTCCCACAACAAATTACAACAGCCACATTCCCCAGATCGGTAAAGGCAGCATCTCTTTAAGTCCTTGCGCTGCGGCATTCCTTTTCCAGCTTCAATGGAGATGTCCACAAGTTTGTTTGGATAAATGCTGATCTGGAGCTCTGCACTTGGAGGAAATTCAATGGAAGCCCACAAGAAGAGAGAAAGAGAACTTGCCTCTTCTGGAACTTAAGACGGTTTCGATGCCCTTCATCTGCTCAGCCTCTCATGTAAATAATTTCTAATGGGCAGGGGTGAAATTCTAGCAGGAGCTCCTTTGCATATTAGGCCACACCCCAATGATATAGCCAATTCTCCAAGAGCTTACAAAAAAGAGCCTTGTAAGCTCTTGGAGGATTGGCTACATCAGGGGTGTGTGGCCTAATATGCAAAGGAGCCCCTGCTAGAATTCTATCTCTGGACCCTATACTAAGAGCCCTGTAAGCTCTTGGAGGGTTGGCTCCATCAGGGGGTGTGGCCTAATATGCAAAGCAGCCGCTGCTAGAATTCCAAGCTCTCGGAGGATTGGCTACATCGGAGTGTGTGGCCTAATATGCAAAGGAGCCCCTGCTAGAATTCTATCTCTGGACCCTGTACTAAGAGCCCTGTAAGCTCTTGAAGGACTGGCTACATCGGAGTGTGTGGCCTAATATGCAAAGGAGCCCCTGCTAGAATTCCAAGCTCTCGGAGGATTGGCTACATCAGGGGTGTGTGGCCTAATATGCAAAGGGACCCCTGCTAGAATTCCAAGCTCTCGGAGGGTTGGCTACATCAGGGGTGTGTGGCCTAATATGCAAAGGAGCTCCTGCTAGAATTCCACCCCTACCATCTCTTTTTTGTAGGTCAATGCAATTCCTTGAAAGTTCTGCACACAATCCCCTATGAGCTTCCTCTGTTGCATCGCAATCTCCTTTCTTAATCCTCTGTTGAGTCACAATCCCCTGTACGCTTCCCCTGTTGGGTCACAGTTCTCCATAAACTTCACCTGTTGTGTCACAATCCGCTGTAAGCCTCTTCTGTTGCGTCAGAATCCCCTGCAAACGTCCCTCGCAGCTTTTAAATCTGAGCAAGAGGATAGCTGAACGGGTGGTGCAAGTAGGCAGAGCCACGGGGGTCTTCCCGGTTAGTGTGTGAACCATGTGTGAAAGGAAGAGAAGCCAGTACAGTCCCTCTATTTCAGGGGTGGCCAACGGTAGGTCTCCAGATGTTTTTTTGCCTACAACTCCCATCAGCCCCAGCCAGCATGGCCAGTGGCTGGGGCTGATGGGAGTTGTAGGCAAAAAAACATCTGGAGAGCTTCCATTGGTCACTCCTGCTCTCTTTTTTTTTGAGGAAAACTCCATCTCTTAGGCTGCTCTGCTTTCATTTTCCTGTTAGTCTGAAGAGGTTGGTTGAAATGCAACAGATGGTTACATTCAGCAACTCCCACGAGTAAATTGCCCCAGTGAGATCACAAAAGTGTATGCATGCTAACTGTTTCTATTTTGGCTGCTTTGTGTGTGTGTGTGCGTGCATGTTCACTTTCATTTAGTGGAAGTGCAGCTGCTGGAGGCTGAGGAAATGAAGGCTGTATCCAGGGGAATTGCACTGCGATATTTTTATTTATTTTAGGGAACGGGAAAGTCTGGCTCAACCCCCGGAGCCCTCAGATATTTTCTGAGATGAGTCTGGCAACCCTAACCTACATCATTCCCAGGTTTTCCTGGCAATGACATAGCAGTGCACACAAAGTTATGCCCCACAATACCCCCACCCCCAAATCTCCTGCTGGTTGCCAGACATGGACTGACAACCCTAATTCTGGGTTGGAAGTTCTGGGATGGAAAGCCCAGTGAGTTATGCAGACCCACCGGGCCTTTGCTCTGATTACTCCTGGACACCAGCATCACCCTCTAGGACAGGGGTGGCCAATGGTAGCTCTCCAGATGTTTTTTTGCCTACAACTCCCATCAGCCCCAGCCATTGGCCATGCTGGCTGGGGCTGATGGGAATTGTAGGCAAAAAACATCTGGAGACCTACCGTTGACCACCCCTGAAATAGAGGGACTGTACTGAGCTACCGTTGGCCACCCCTGCTCTAGGACAGTGGCCCACCTGGAGATTTCCTCGTAAGTTAAACGGCCAATCCACACCTGTTCTCTCACCTTAGAGAGACTGGGTCGAACTTCATTGACTTCCTTCCTAATCATGGTGGACTGGAGTGTTTCTCAGGATGCCAACTCTGGGAATGTTTGGAGATTCGAGGGTAGAGCCTAGGAAAGTTTTGTTTAGAAGAAGAAGATATTGCATTTATATCCCGCCCTCCACTCCGAAGAGTCTCAGAGTGGCTCACAATCTCCTTTACCTTCCTCCCCCACAACAGACACCCTGTGAGGTAGATGAAGATATTGGATTTATATCCCGCCCTCCACTCCGAAGAATCTCAGAGCGGCTCACAATCTCCTTTCCCTTCCTCCCCCACAACAGACACCCTGTGAGGTAGATGAAGATATTGGATTTATATCCCGCCCTCCACTCCGAAGAGTCTCAGAGCGGCTCACAATCTCCTTTCCCTTCCTCCCCCACAACAGACACCCTGTGAGGTAGATGAAGATATTGGATTTATATCCCGCCCTCCACGCCGAAGAGTCTCAGAGCGGCTCACAATCTCCTTTACCTTCCTCCCCCACAACAGACATCCTTTGAGGTGGGTGGGGCTGGAGAGGGCTCTCACAGCAGCTGCCCTTTCAAGGACAACCCCTGCCAGAGCTCTGGCTGGCCCAAGGCCATGCCAGCAGGTGCAAGTGGAGCAGTGGGGAATCAAACCCGGTTCTCCCAGATAAGAGTCCGCACACTTAACCACTACACCAAACTGGCTCTCTACACCAAACTGGCTCTCTGGTTTAGGAAAGGGAGACATCCTAGTAGGGTATAATGCCATGCAGTTCACCTTCCAAAGCAACCATTTTCTCCAGGAGGAATGAATGTTTTAGAGAAGTAAATAAATATGTGACGTGTTGTCTGGAGATTAACTGTAATTCCAAGAGGTCTCCAGCTCCCCCCTGAAGGCCGGTGACCCCAATTGTGTTTTCTGTGCCCTGTGAGGAGGGCAGAGGGAAGGGCAGGATTATGGGGCAGAGGAGCCCCCACTTTTGTGGGGCATTTCCTGCCACCAACCGGCATCCCATTTTTTGCCCCCAACTTCACCCAGACGTGATGTCATCATGATGCCCATGTTGCACAGCGATAGTCTAGTTTTTGGACAAAACTCTATGGTAACTCACCTACAAAACTGGCTACACTTCTTGAAAGGACCCAGGATCCCCATGCCAGCTGCAAGGTGGGTTTGCCGGGTCCCTCCGCCACTTCAGCGGGGTGTCATGCACACTGCACTGTTTTGTGCATGGCATGACATCACCTGGAAGTGGCGTCATTTCGCTGGGCATGGTGTGCCACAGACGCTCTAGGATTTGCGGCATGCTCTGCATGATGACGTTACCCGGAAGTGAGATCATTGTGCCAGGCACGTTGCACCGTAGACACTCTAGGATTTGCAGGAAAACCCTATGGTGCCATAAAGTTTTACTGCAACTCCTAAAACGTCTGTGGTGCAGTCTATCCAGCAAAATGATGTCACTTCTGGGTGACATCATTGTGCAGAGCATGTCGCGTGGTGACAGGGCTGTTTGGGGGCATTCTGCTCTGTGTCCCCCTGGCATCCTACTCTGTGCTGGCGGGTTGGGCCCCCCAAACTGAGGGATCCCGTGCCCCAGCAGGAGCTTGGTAGCCCTACCTGGCAGTGGCAATAGGGTTGCCAATCCCCAGGTGGGGGCAGGAGATCCCCCGGTTTGGAGACCCTCCCCCCGCTTCAGGGTCGTCAGAAAGCGGGGGGAGGGGAGGGAAATGTCTGCTGGAAACTCTTATTATTCACTAGGGAGATTTATTCCCATAGAAAATCATGGAGAATTGATCCGCGGGTATCTGGGGCTCTGGGGGGGGGCTGTTTTTTGGGGTAGAGGCACCAAATTTTCCGTATAACATCTAGTTCCTCTCCCCAAAGTACTCACCAAGTTTCAAAACGATTGGCCCAGGGGGTCCAATTCTATGAGCCCCCCAAAAAGGTGCCCCTATCCTTCATTATTTCCTATGGAAGGAAGGCATTGAAATGGTGTGCCATCCCTTTCAATGTGATGGCCAGAACTCCCTTCGGAGTTCAATGATGCTTGTCACAGCCTTGATCTTGGCTCCACCCCTAATGTCTCCTGGCTCCACCCCCAAAGTCTCCTGGCTCCACCCCCAAAGTCCCCAGATATTTCTTGAATTGGACTTGGCAACCCTAAGTGGCAACCATATGCAGGGGTGTGTTTTGGGAATGCCAGAGATCCCCTCCAGTGTGCTGCATGCTGTTTCTCCCCCCAAGAGCAGCTTTCCCACCCTGGGGAGAGAGACACGGCGGAAGCGTCGCGCCTTCGGCCTTCACGTGCGTGCCCCATGATGAGTTTTAACTCTGCGCAGAGGTCACCGCAGATCCGCTGATTCAATAACACCACCTCAACAAGGCCGACTTAATAAAAGGCCCGTGTCACCGTCGTGTTGAAATTGATTTCTCGGGCTCGCGGGCCATTTTCGCTTGCAAATCAAAACTGCCTCGTCCCGGCCCTTGCCCGACCAATCCTGCGGCAGCCCCGGTTTCTTTCAGAAATGGAGATTGATGGGACGGGGTAGGTGTCGGGTCAGCATCTAATGGCTCCCTTGCAGCGGCCTGAATTATTCATCAGCGCCAAAGCCTCTCGTGGGCTTTTATTAACATGAACGACGGAAGCCGCGCCGGAGTGGTGTCCCCAAACAGCGAGATCTCACGCTTCTCCTGGCCTCTCGTTCAGTTTCCTGCAGACCCAAATATATTAATTGAGTATATATTTATCGGGTCCATCCTCCAGGGAAGCTCGGGCACTGCAAATGGGTCTCCTGTTGGCAGCGGGTTAGGAGGAGAGGGGTCACCCAGTGAGCTTCACGGAGAACAAGTTTTCTAAAACCTAATCCAGTAGTGGTTATCAAACCGCCGAGCGGGAGCCTAGAGGTCTTCAAGAATTACAAACTGACCTTAGGATTGCCAGGTCCGACTCAAGAAATATCTGGAGACTTCGGAGGTGGAGCTAGGAGCAAGGTTGTGACCAGGGGTGGAATTCTAGCAGGAGCTCCTTTGCATATTAGGCCACGCCCCTAAAAAGGCTCCTTTTTTGTAAGCTCCAGGAGGATTGGCTACATCAGGGGTGTGTGGCCTAATATGCAAAGGAGCTCCTGCTAGAATTCCACCCCTGGTTGTGACGTACACGATTGAACTCCAAAGGCAGTTCTGGTAGGGTTGCCAGATCCAATTCAGGGGACTTTGGGGATGGAGCCAGGAGCAAGGTTCTGACAAGCATGACTGAATTGAGAGTTCTGGCCATCACATTTAAAGAGAACACACACCATTTAAATCCCTTCCCTCCATTTGGAAATACTGGAGGATGGGGCACCTTCTTTCAGGGCTCATAGAATTGGACCCCCTGGTTCAATCTTTTTGAACCTGGGGTGGGGGGTGGGGGTTGAGGAGAGGCACCAGATTCTATGCTGAATTTTGGAGCCAATATCTCAAAAAACAGCCCCCCCCCAAGCCCCAGATACCCACAGATCGATTTTCCATTATACCCTATGGGAACCAATCTCCATAGGTTATAATGGAGTGTCCAGCGGACATTTCACTCCCTCCACCCCACTTTCTGATAACTCTGAAGTGGGGGGAGTGCCTCCAAACCAGGGGATCCTCTGCCCCCACCTGGGGATTAGCAACCCTAACTAGGGTTGCCAAGTCCAATTCAAGAAATATCTGGGGACTTTGGGGGTGGAGCCAGGAGACAGTAGGGGTGGAGCCAAGATCAAGGCTGTGACAAGCATAATTGAACTCCAAAGGGAGTTCTGGCCATCACATTTAAAGGGACGGCACACCTTTTCAATGCCTTCCTTCCATAGGAAATAATGAAGAATAGGGGCACCTTCTTTTGGGGCTCATAGAATTGGATCCCCTGGTCCAATCTTTTTGAAACTTGGGGGATACTTTGGGGAGAGGCACTAGATGCTATACTGAAAATTTGGTGCCTCTACCCAAAAAAACAGCGCCCCCCCCCCGAGCCCCAGATACCCGCGGATCAATTCATAATTTTCTATGGGAATAAATCTCCATAGGGAATAACAGAGTTCCCAGCAGACATTTCCCTCCCCTCCCCCCGCTTTCTGATGTCCCTGAAGCGGGGGGGGGGGGAGGGTCTCCAAACCGGGGGATCCCCTGCCCCCACCTGGGGATTGGCAACCCTAACCCTAACTCACCTTCAGACTGCTGCAATCAGTTTCCCTGGAGGGAAAAAGAGCTTTGAAGAGCGGGCACTATGGTATACCACAAAGCCAACGGGAACCAGAAGTCCTAAAGGGTCATCACATCCCTGCTACAGTCCCTCCCAAAGTCTGCTCTCCCTGTTCACCGCCACCGCTAGCTCTCCATGCATTTCCCATGTTCCAGTTGGCAATCCAGAATCCTGCACTGAACTCTATGCGAGACCAGCTATAACCAGTGTTCCCTAGGGTTGCCAAGTGCAATTCAAGAAATATCTGGGGACTTTGGGGGTGGAGCCAGGAGACTTTGGGGGTGGAGCCAGGAGACATTATGGCGGAGCCAGGAGCAAGGGTGTGACAAGCATAATTGAACTCCAAGGGAGTTCTGGCCATCACATTTAAAGGGACAGCACACCTTTTAGAATGCCTTCCTTCCATAGAAAATAATGAAGGATAGGGGCACCTTCTTTTGGGGCTCATAGAATTGGACCCCCTGGTCCAATCCTTTTGAAACTTGGGAGGTATTTTGGGGAGAGGTACTAGATGCTATACAGAAATTTTGGCACCTCTACCTCAAAAGACAGCCCCCCCAGAGCCCCTGACACCCGCGGATCAATTCCCCATCATTCCCTATGGGAATCGTTCATGGAGGTGCATAATGGCTGTGGGGGCGGGGCTTCCCCTGCTGGCCAGCTGGCTGGGGGAGGGGAGAAGCCTGTAAAACCAGGGGATCCCCCGCTGTGACCTGGGGATTGGGAAGCCTAGTGTTCCCTCTAAGCTGAGTTAGTGTGAGCCGGCTCACAGTTTTTTTTATCCTCCAGCTCACACATTTGTGTGTTAGCTAAGGAGAAATGGCCCCAGAGGAAGCCAATTTCTGCAGTCGCTCACAACTTTAATGCCAGCAGCTCACAAAATAGAATTTTTGCTCACAAGACTCCACAGTTTAGAGGAAACATTGGCTACGACAGCCAAGCTGGCTAGGAAATTTGTGCTGTAAGACAGAAGCCCCCAACCTTTTTTATCCCAGGGACCGGTCCCAGGGCAGGCGGGCCCACCACGGCCCCAGAGCCAGCAGCCGCCTCCCCACCTCCCCGCAGCGCCTCCTCTTCTCCCCATTTCCTCCTCCCTCCTCTGCCCCGCCCCCTGCAGCCTTGCTGCCCACCCACACACAGCCTCACCGCCTCCTGTTTTTACCACTTTAAAGCCAGGGAAGGTGAAGTGACTTCCAGACCAACCTCCCCTCCACCACCCGTCGATCAGCTGATCCAATCGGCTGGGGGAACTATGGCGGTGGTCTCTCACTGCTGCTGCCGCGGTCTTCCCCACTGATTGGATCAGCTGATCAGCAGAGGGCAGGGGAGGTCGGCCTGGAAAGCGCTTCATGGCACCTTCCCCAGCCTTAAAGTGGTATAAACAGGGGACGGTGAGGCTGTGCGGGGTGTGGGCGGGCGGCTGCGCAGCCCACCTGGAAACAGGCCACGGACCGGTACTGGTCCGGGGCCCAGGGGTTGGGGACCCCTGCTGTAAGAGACAGTTTGTTTGTTTACCTTAGATTTATATCCTGCCCTGGACTGAGAGCGGCTAACAGTCATGTTAAAACAACAATTTGTTGCAATTTTAAACGATAAAACTTAATAACAACTGGACTTTTCCAACAGGCCTCTAATAACGAAGTGGGAGAAGGCTGCCACTTCTATGCTGCTGAGCAATACCATCACAAGGACCACTGACAGATAATCAGAACAACTGCGACATCAAAAATAATCCGCAATATTTGGCGCTACACAAGAATTTTGACATAGGCAGATCGGATTATTTTTCATCCGCCTATGTCAAAATTCTTGTATAGCACCAGATATTGCGGATTATTTTTGATGTCGCAGTTGTTCTGATTATCTGTCAGTGGTCCTTGTGATGGTATTGCTCAGCAGCATAGAAGTGGCAGCCTTCTCCCACTTAGTTATTAGAGGCCTGTCGGAAAAGTCCAGTTTTACAGGCCCTGCGGAATTGTGAGGATCACGCAGGGCTCTTATGGCCTCAGGGGGAGCATTCCACAGCATTGGTGCTGCCACTGAGAAGGCCCTGGCCTGTGTAGAACTTAGTCTGGCCTCCCTTTGTCCGGGGATGGATAGCAGATTTTGAGCTCCCAAACACAGTTCTCTGGAGAACATATGGGGAGAGGTGGTCCAGTAGACAGGCACTCAACCATACAGCAACAGGGTTGGTTATGAAAGGGTGGGGGGAATGATGACATTGTCTGTACTGCTACTAGGGTTGCCAAGTCCAATTCAAGAAATATCTGGGGACTTTGGGGGTGGAGCCAGGAGACATTGGGGTGGAGCCAGGAGCAAGGGTGTGACAAGCATAATTGAACTCCAAAGGGAGTTCTGGCCCTCACATTTCAAGGGACCGCACAGCTTTTAAATGCCTTCCTTCCATAGGGAATAATGAAGGATAGGAGCACCTTCTTTGGGGGCTCATAAAATTGGACCCCCTGGTCCAATCTTTTTGAAACTTAGGGAGTATTTTGGGGAGAGCCACTGGATACTATACTGAACATTTGGTGTCTCTACCTCAAAAAACAGGGCCCCCAGAGCCCCAGATACCCATGGATAAATTCTTCATTATTTTCTATGGGAATAAGTCTCCATAGGGAATCATGAGTACCCAGCAGACATTTCCCTCCCCTCCCCCCGCTTTCTGATCACCTTGAAGCAGGGGGAGGGCCTCCAAACTGGGGGATCCCCTGCCCCCACCTGGGGATTGGCAACCCTAACTGGTACATCACTTGGGGGGGGGGGTATTTAATCCTCACAACAACCCAGTGAGATAGGTTAGGCTGAGAGTGTGTGACCAGCCCCAGATCACCCAACAAGCTTCTATGGAAGAGCTGAGACTTGAAATGGGGTCTTCCGGATTCAAATCTGACATTCTAAGCATTACACTATGCTGGCTTTCCCATGAAACGTGGTACAGATCTAGCTCCCCAGTTCGAAAACAAATCTGTACGTTCTTCCGAGAAATCTCACATCCGGTCAGCATCTGGACCATTTCTGCAATAACCAGACCCGTCACAGCATGCCGAAGCATCAAACGGAGAGCCAAGCGGCTTGCTAGCAACATTCCCCTATCAGCCCTTCCTTATCTGACAGAGAAATTGCGTCGCCTACCAGAGATGGTCCTGTGATCACTAACAAGACATTTGAAGGTGATATCAAAGGAGAGATGCTGGCTTCGTACGTAATACGGTAAGCTCTTGCCAACAGATGCTAATGGGTTTATATGATCGGGAATGTGGTGTCAAGATAAAAACAGGAAGCCTGCAGAAATTGGGGGGGAGGGTGGGGAGAGACACCCTCTGAATTAATTTCACACTCGTATAGGTGCTGATACGTATGCGGTGAGATTAGGCGCGTCTCTTTATCGGGAAACTTATCATTAACTTTCTCCAGCTACTAATCTTTAATTACTTTACCCTGTCAAACTTGGGGGGGCGGGTGGGGGGAGTTTCAGGAAGGCTTACAGATCTCACAAGGATATGTTTGCTTAGGGGGATCCAAGTTGGCTTGCCAACTTCCAGGGTGGGACTTAGAGTTCTCCCAGAATTACAGTTGCACTGGATGGGCCACTGGCCTGATCCAACATGGCTTCTCTTATGTTCTTCTGTGACACAGAGTGTTGGACTGGATGGGCCACTGGCCTGATCCAACAGGGCTTCTCTTATGTCCTTATGTGACACAGAGTGTTGCAATGGATGGGCCATTGACCTGATCCAACAGGGCTTCTCTTATGTCCTTATGTGACACAGAGTGTTGCAATGGATGGGCCATTGACCTGATCCAACATGGCCCATCCAGTGCAACACTCTGTGTCACAGAAGAACATAAGAGAAGCCAAGTTGGATCAGGCCAGTGGCCCATCCAGTCCAACACTCTGAGTCACGGAAGAAGAAGAAGAAGAAGAAGAAGAAGAAGAAGAAGAAGAAGAAGAAGAAGAAGAAGAAGAAGAAGAAGAAGAAGATGATGATATTGGATTTATATCCCGCCCTCCACTCCGAAGAGTCTCAGAGCGGCTCACAATCTCCTTTACCTTCCTCCCCCACAACACACACCCTGTGAGGTAGATGAAGATATTGGATTTATATCCCGCCCTCCACTCCGAAGAGTCTCAGAGTGTTGCACTGGATGGGCCACTGGCCTGATCCAACATGGCTTCTCTTATGTTCTTATGTGACACAGAGTGTTGGACTGGATAGGTCATTGGCCTGATCCAAAATGGCTTCTCTTATGTTCTTCTGTGACACAGAGTGTTGCGCTGGATGGGCCACTGGCCTGATCCAACAGGGCTTCTCTTATGTCCTTATGTTCTTACACATGTATATGCATTCAAGTGACTATAATATGGGACCGGAGATATCAAGTCAGTCTTAGCTTCTCAGATTGGCAGTAATTTTTCAAGGTCCCACAGGGGGTCCTCTCACATGTTTTACCACTCAATCCTTTTAAATGGAGACACCAGGGATTGAACCTGGGACTTTCTGAGTGCAAAGCAGTTGCTTTTGCCACAGAGCCACAGCCCCCCCCTCCCCTTCCACACTTTCTCTGTCTTAAAGCTGCTGCTGTTGCTGCTGACTGTTTCCAAAACCATATGGCTTACGGTTGGGATATTTGGTTAACATAGCAGAGTTTGCCTAGTCATAGAAGCGTGATATTGAGTGCAGTGCATAAATCCCCAAGAATTATATTGCAAAAAAGGGGGGGAAACTTAATGTTTACGCAAGTAGATTCAGTTCACATCAGATTGCAGTTGAAATGAAAGGAAGTCTAAAGGCTGCGGTCACACTCACCATTAAATCCATCCTAACCCGTCGCTATTATACCCCGCAGCTTTTTTACAACAAATTTCCTGATCAGATATCCCTCCATCCTTCAGTTCTAAGCAGCGTTGGTCCCATCGTTGGTTGATCAGAGGTCTCAACCCGACCTCATTTTTTGAGATGGCATTCCGCACTCGTGCAAACACAGTACGTGAGATATCGTGCTTGGCTTTTTTTTTTAAGGTGCCAGCAAAGGTGGGCAATCTGCCCTCCCCCTCCCAATTTAAACACCGGCCAGGGAGGGGAAGCCCAAGAGTTCTCTTTGCTGTCTCTCCGCATGGCAGGGAGACAGCAAAGGTGGGTGATCTTCCTCCCCCTCCCATTTAAACACCTCACCGTGGTGTTTAAATGGGGGGGGGAGCGCGGCAACTCTCTTTGCTGTCTCTCTGCCTGGCAGGGAGATGGCAAAGGTGGGTCATCTTCCTCCCCCCCCCCCCCATTTAAACAGGACAGGGTAAAAGCCGGAATGGGCCGGAACAGGCCGGAATGGGCATCAAACAACATAGACTGTCACAAAAAATGAACAACCCACCAGGGTGTTTAAATGGGGGGGAGCACAGGAACTCTCTTTGCTGGTCTCTCCGCCTGGCGGGGAGAAGGCAAAGGTGGCTGATCTGCCTCCCAGCCCCCATTTAGGAAAGGTCCCCTGTGCAAGCACCAGTTGTTTCCGACTCTGGGTGACACTGCTTTCACAACGTTTTCACGGCAGACCTTTCATGGGGTGGTTTGCCATTGTCTTCCCGGTCATTACACTTCCCCCCCCCCCCCCAGCAAGCTGAGTACTCATTTTACTGATCTCGGAAGGTTGGAAGGCTGAGTCAACAATTGCTGGCACAATGATATCATTTGGAGTGGGCTCCCGCAGGGAAGCAGATGTGCACTTGCAACGAGTTGGCTACAATGGAGTGTTCAAACATAGAAAGTACGCGTGAGAGTTGTCGGAAGCATTCTTATTCCAGATTTAATGTACTATCAAAAAAGTCCGCGTCTCAGTCGTGGCAGTTTGAGACATGAACGAACCAACGACCATTGCCAGATGCTGATGCATTGCCAGATGCTGATGTTTGGACAACCGCATAAAATCCGACATGCATCTGGATTTCATCTGTGCCCATCTCATCAGTTTATGTATGTCTGACCTCGGCCCTAAAGAGTACTTTCCCTTTCACCAATGGCCAGCTTGTCCAGCATCATGTGTGTGGGAGTAAGAGGGCCTGGGAGAGACCTGCGGAGATATGTTTCTCTGTGGAAGGCCATGTGAAGCATGTGAAAGGACAAAGCAAGAGACAGGAGGGTCAAAGGGTTAAGACAAAGAGATCATCCCATTCAAGGAGAGAACACCTATACATTCTATGGCCCCTTTTACATTGCTGTTCTAAACCAGATGTTATATGTTGTTGGCCCAGTTCCAAGTAAAGCGATATAGAGATGGGGGTTTCATACAGCAAACAATCCCATTAATGAACTGTCTCTGAAGCAATATGGCCATTTCAAACTGTGCCACTTCCGCACTGCACTTTTCCATTGCACAATCTTCTTCACTCTCCCCCCCCCCCGAAAAAAATAAAATGCTCTAATTTGAGCACTATAGCACTGAAGCAATATAGGGCGAGGAAGACTGTGAAGAGAGTAAGGGCAATGGGGGGAAAGCAGCATTATGGGAAGTGCTATGGACATTTTAAACAGCACACCACAACGATTCAGAAGTGGAAGAAAGCAGTTCCCTTCAAAAATGGCAATGGGGATGCAAGCTGGCATTGTATGAGCAGATAGATAAAATCCATTAGCAGCCAGTTGCTAAAATGGTTGTGTCTGAACTGACACCAAAAATCCATTAGCATCCTGCTACTAAAATGAATTGCAAAGGCTGCCTAAAAGGAGCCTTTGAGTGATGTAGCCCCCCCCCCTCCCCCCCATGTCCTGGCATGCTAAGTCACTCACTCCAACACTTACATCATAAGACTGCATGAGGTTTTGCAAATGGAGACATCAGCTCCATGGAGCAAATGAAGGCTGTGCTTTCCACCGGGCCTGGGCCCATAACCAGTGCTGACAGTTTCCCACTGAGTGGTGGGTGGTGCCCTACCCCTAGCTCCTGTTTCCTCCCTCTGCTGCCATGGCTTGCAGGACAAAAAGATTGGGGGGAGGGGGACACCATTAGTTAAGGTGTGATGTTGCTTCTGAGGAAAACCTGGAAGTGACATTAGATTTACCATAGAGTTACTGCTGATTCCTAGAGAGGTATGACATCACATCTGGGTTTCCCCCAGAAGTGATACCACAGTGTTGCCAATAGTGCTGCCATATCCCATCCTCTCAAACTCCTGCCCTATCCATAACTGAAACAAAAATCCATCAGGATGTCTCGAATTCCAAACCTTTAATGGCATAACCATTGCAAATAAGAGTATACAGAACTAGGATGTCTCTTTCTTTGACGTGGAAGCTTGCCCCCTTAACCTCAGATGAGTGACAGTTGCTTCATGTATACGTGTTCAAAGGCTGTATCTTCTAGATTTGAATTTAAAATTCAATTTAAAGACCCCAGGCTTGATGCTGGGTATACATTGTCTGTCCCATTTTTTTTGCTAATCCCCAGCCTTCCTCTAGAGTGAAGTACATGACTCTCTGTCATTTTACATTCACAACAACCCTATGAGGTAGGTTAACCTGAGAGAATATGACTGGCCCAAGATAATTCCAGCCTGAGTGGAAATTTGATCCCAGAGTTTCCTAAACTTTGTCTGATATTCTAATCCAGATGTGACCAAATTGCTTAACGTAAGAGCCACATAGAATAAATGTGAGATGTTTGAAAGCCTCAAGACATGAACATCAGATGTTTGAGAGAAGGAAGGAAGGAAGGAGGGAGAGGTGGAAAGAAATCAACATTAACTATAAATGCATTCTCCGAGCCATTGGCTGGCTTGGAGAAGAGTTTTAAAAAGACAACTGACTTCTCCAAGCCAGCCAACTGGGTGGCAAGACTTCAAGAGCCATCCAACATGTATGCAAGAATCACATGTGACTCCTGAACCACAGTTTGGCCACACTTGTTCTAACCACTACACCGTATTGCCCCATGGACTCATTTCTGATGCTCATTGAGCCCCAGCAGTCCCTCCCCCTCCCCTTCTGCCGCAAAGCAATCCTCCTAATGTATTTTCATCCAAGCTGTACAGCGGCTTGGAAAGAGCAGCCTTTTCAACTGTGGCAGAGAGCTGATTTAATTTCCCTATTTTCATTATCTCCTTATTAGCCGCCCGCGCCATGCCACAAAGGCCCAATTTAAAACGTACAAAAGAGCATCCGCTCCCCGCCACAAATTTGCAGAGCTCTCGGATGGATTAAATGCCTGCAAGGGAAGGAGCCAGG